>NW_023597054.1:22747276-22971453 GCF_011947565.3 Pollicipes pollicipes | reverse complement strand
TGCCAGTGCTGTCAAAGTCCGTGCCAAAAGCAAAGCTCCCGAAGTTAGAGACGCCTTGTGCTTGTTGCCGGGTGGTGAAAATGGTGCTAGGAGTTGGTGGTGCGGGGCTAAAGCCTTGAACCCCAGGGCTACTTCCAAAGAAGGTGGCCGTTGGTGGTGTGACACGGCTCAATCCTTGACTTCCAATGCTATTACCGAAGGAGTTTGTCGGCGTGGCTGTGGAAGTGGGCTGGAATGTCGCGGGGAAGGTGGTTGAGGACACCGGGCGAGGAGTACCAGCGGATGGCGTGGGCCTTCCCGATCCAAAGCCCAGGTTTCTGGACGGTGCGATGGGCTGGAAGCCACCGGAGGCGGTCGCTGGGGCGACGCTGGGCCTTATGGTGGCAGACGGTGGCCCGAAGTCGAAGGAGCTGGGCAGACGCGAAGGGAAAGTGCGCTGCGCGTTGCTGTCCAGACTGCTGGTGAAGGTGAACCCTCCGGGGCCGAACGTCTGTACCGTCGAGGCTCCGCCGCCGGCGTCGATCACGACGATACGTGTAGTGGTGGTGGCGGCGGTCGTCGACGTTGTCGTGGTCGGTGCCCGACTGGTGACGGCGTTAACGGAGCCTGACGGACGCCGCCTCCTGGCAAACTGGCGTCGGGACGTTCCCGGCCTGGCGCCGCTGCTGTCGCTGGCACTGCTGCTGCCGCTGACCTGCGTGCGGCGCCTGGGGCCCCCGCCCCTCGAGACGGTGGATCCGCCGGTCGTCCGCTGCCCGCCTCGAGTACCGGAGGACGTCACAGTCCGGCTGCCGCCTCGGGCCGAGCCTCGAACCAACGGACGGCGGCGCAGCACATCCTGCGTCGACGTCGATACGGGACTGGTGCCGGAATCGACGGTGTTCTCGGACGGAGATGGGCCGCTCCCGCTTGGACTGCTGCTGTCCAAAGCTGTTCCAGCAGGCGGCTGCGAACCATCGCTCGCGCCAGAAGCGGATGAAGATGCAGTTCTGGGCCCGGAAGCTGTGGACTTTGTAAACGCAAACGCTGAGGTGTCTGCGTCGCGGCTCGTCTCTTTCTGGGTGTTTGGAGCGCTAATGCCGTCGTCCAACTCGTTCTCTTCTGATGGGAAGGGCTCAAACGGACTGCTGGTGCTCAAAACCACCAGCGGCTTATCTGTAGGCTCGATGGCTCCGGCGTCTGTCGTTGTCGGAGGGACGGGCGTTACCACGCGTCGCCGGTTGGCGAACTGCCTCCTGGAGTTGTTTCGGGTCCTTCCTCCGGACTGTCTATCTCTACCTGCACCGCGGAAGATTTTCTTTCTTCTCAAAATCTGTGGTGACGTGATATTAGTGGTAGGAGACTGTTTAGGCAGGTCCTTTTCCGCTAGCTGGTCTGGTTTCACCTCAGATTTGACGAACTCCTTATTCGCGACATTGCTGTTTTCATCATCCTTGCTGACATTGTCAAAAGTCTTTTTCGTGTCCTCACTGGGATTTATAATCCTCTTGATTTTCTTAACCCTGCGACCTGGCCTGAAACGCCTCCTTGAAGGCGTCGCACGGTTCCTTCCCTCCTCTGACCGCTGTTGCTGAACCGGAGCGACTGCGGGAGCCGACTGATGACCTCCTCCTCGTCCGGCACCTGTACCGGTACCGCCTGGATCCTGGCCGGCCGTCGTCTCCTCCCTTCCGCCCTGGTCCTCTGCTCCAACTAGCCGTTGCCGATACCGGCCGCTTCCTCGAGCGCGACGGCGCGACCGTGCCGAACTCGGCGTCGATATCGTTGATCTCGACGTCGGGTGGCGCGACGGCGGCCGGTCGTCGGCGCTGGCTCGGCTGCCGCGCGGCCGGGCGGGCGGCGCCGGGCCGCGGCGTGGTGCGTGCCGAGGGTCGGAAGCCCAGGTCCTGACCCAGCAGGAACGGGGACGGCGTGAAGCGCCTGCTGCCGCGCGACTGGCCGTGCGCCAGCGCCAGCACGCAGAGGACTGCAATAGGAATTGCAGGGGTCAGTCGACTGCAGCCAAAAAAACAAACAAACAAAACAAAAGACGCAGTGCGGATAGCAAGCATGTCATGATGCAGACTGGGGGCACGTTCCGCGTTCCGGTTCAAAAACCTCCACATACCCTCCTATGACCTACAACAAGCATGTCCTTCGGCGCGGCGCCCAGACAAGAGCACGGCCCGTGCCAGGCGGCGCGGGCGGCGCCAGGCCGCGCCTCTGGAGCACCATGGCTCACCGCCGGCCAGTCGTGAGCGTACCCCGTATCTCGGCCCGTTCGCATGGCCGCAGCGGGCGATTAGTGCCGCCCACGGACAGGTCAGATACATTACCAGCAGGCGATAGCCTCGAATGGCGACACTGGTCGTCATGCTGCTATCACTGCAGTGGCCGGCACTCAGTGGCATGTTTTGTCGGGGAAATACGCAGATGTGGTGCGAGATCGAACCTGGCGACCGCCTTTGCATGTAGGATCGCACAACTTCATCAACTGCCTACAAAATTGCAGCACAATCGCAGCACAAGCTTAATCGCAAAACAGTGCTGTACAGAACCGCATAAATTGGTCACATTCAAAGAGCGGTGTTATCTTTTGTAGTTGTATTTTGTCTATTCATTCTTTACCGATCATCTTGCTTCGTTTTAATGGTCTTAGGAGACGCATATCAGTCCACTGATGAGCAAAGGCCAGTTTTCGTTCATCATGCTAACCGTTGTTCGTACCATCATCTCATAATGATAACGATATACCCTTCAATGCATGCGTGAAACTCAACATTTGGCATTCAAACCGTGTCTAAACTCGTTTCCATTAATATTTATAATGCCGCAAAACCAGTGCAGTTTATATATATATATATATATATATTCTATATATATGCATGTATGTATATATGCATATACATATATATATATAATATATATATATATATATAATATACATAAAGGTATGGAAATGTACGTACTTATAAGAACTGATGTGCGGTTGAAAATCGAGCTTGTATGGAGTCATTGTAGGCAGTAAAACAAACCTTGAAAGGTATTGGACATGAAAACAAATGTCAAGTCAAAGACGTCGTTCGTTGCGACGTACTCCGCGGTATCGTACTGCAGACATTGTATCGCCTGTTTTGCCAGAAGTTTTCTCCTAACGCAGAAAAAAGTTCTGCAAGGTATTGGGCTAAACACGTGCTGGAAGGGGGGGGATGAGTTCCATCTGAAGGTACTTTATGGCAACACTTTCGTCCATAGCATAACGGCCGAAGACAAAGCGTAAGAGTGTCCAAGTGTCCATATTTCAGGCATCCTGCAATCGTTGGTTTTTAAACACACTGTTTTTGAAATCAGAATGTTTGTCCCATTCCAGGAAAATGCTATAAGAAAAGCATTTCGGTCGCCTAACTATCATGCAGCAGAACTGTGCTTGATTTTTCTTTATTAGAATACCATCTAACTCAGAATCACAACACACCAGGGTGATTCCGGCTACAGTTGAACAAGCATGTCACAAGCCCGGTCTCATTCGGACTTAGGGAGGGAAGTCCCCATTGTGGTATGCGCTCGTGAAGAAGCTTTTCCGATCGCGACAGCTTAGGACGCAGGCCGTTCTACAGCCGCTACAAAAGCCTGTCTCGGATATCTATGCTGTGGACACGACAGGGCGATGAGAAGTGCCAACATTTGGTAGAAACATAACCGCGGCCGAAACAGGAATGTATATTAGTTTGGGTTCAGAGGTTTATACTGAGTTGTCGACCCTCTGTATAATTCAGCATCATTTCATTGTAACCAGTACCAGGAGATACTGGTCACGCGATACTCGTTAAAGGCTATGGTAGTGCAAACATCAGCTATATTGACAGTGCCTGACGTTTGAAGCTACGGTTATGCTCTCAAGTCAAACTCTCGTGAGCATTAGCCCCGCTTGGAACATGGAGTACTGCCAATGCAACCAAGGTTTGCACAATAACATCGCTTAACCATCACCTCCTAGTGTATTGAACGTCGATGACTCAGCATAAGAACTCTGATCTCCCAATGCCGAAAACCCAGAAGCCCTTCTTCTGACATCAAGTATAGTTATTGTTTATATTCCTAGATGAAACACGTCTATCGACGATTCCGTGCAATAGTATTCATGCACCTCCACCTCGAACCACGCGAACTCGACCGAGACTCACCGCAACTTGTCTGATTGCGGAGTCGACTTCAACTCCAGTCCAGCGGGACTGCAACACAAGTATCCCATGCAGGCCCATGTGAGGAATCGGGACCCTGAAGGGGCAGTCTCTGAAGTCTCACACGCAGGGATTGTGTCATGAACCAGGACTCTGAAAAGATCCAGATCTCATGCAGGCCTGTGTTATGAGTCGGGACCCCGAAGAGGTACCGGTCTTCCATGCAGGCTTGTGTCATGAATCGGGGACCCTGAAGAAGCACGGGTCTCCCATGCAGGCCCGTGTCATGAATCGGGACCCCTGAAGAGACACGGGTCTCCCACGCAGGCTCGTGTCATGAATCGGGACCCTGAAGAGGTACGGGTCTCCCACGCAGGCTTGTGTCATGAATCGGGACCCTGAAGAGCCCCCAGATCTCATGCAGACTTGTATTATGAATCGGGACACTGAAGAGTCGCCAAGCGTGACTAATAACGCAATTAAGATCCTTTCGCTGGGCAGTTATTGGTTACCCTTCATGGCCCAGGTCAAGGCAATACCGCTACCGCGACGAGTGTAAGACAGACCGTTCGCGCAGGCAACACATACTGCATGCATGATTGCACTGACGTCATTGGAAGAGCACCTAGAGCTTATTCACGGACAAAGGGGGACTCGCGGTTGGTGTCCGCAGGCTATCAAAAATTCCTCAATGGATGCTGGGGTCACATCGCACCAGTTTGCCGGTTTTGCTAACGGACCTGGAACGGCACCTGGGTTAGTGGTGCAGCACCAAGTGCGAAGCTCCAGCACAGCGGCTTTTGATGTTTAGAAGTTATTATCGCATCTGTCTGGGCTTAGCCGTCAAAATGGGCAACTTATCATATTGACAGCACTGGTTTTTTCAAGACACGTTCACTGTTGAAAGCTAAACTGTGGACGGCCCGCTGACGTTTCAAACCATGCAAAGCAACATTTAATGCCTTCGAGAGATGCCTTACCTGCCTTGTGCCTTAGCGGCCCCACGTTAGCGTAACCTGTCATCGTCGGTCATGGGTCATCGCCGTTATAATCTGTCCGTACTGTGCGTCAGAATCAATCGGCGAGGAATCGAAAATACTTTGCGCAGCTAGGGGTTTTATGAATCACGACGGAGAGTCAATGTAGCTGTAGTTGGATTTATGATTGTATCTTTCAGACGGAGATCAACTGGTAGGTATGTGGGGGTCCCAGCTTCCATGCCGCACGCAGCCCTGCCCTAATTCATCGGTGTGGACGCTCGGCACCGAGCGGACCCGCAGATAACTAACTGTGTTAGTCTGTTATCACCTCAAAGGCAACATATTGCCCACTTAAGTCAGGTCAAGTCTAGATTTAAATATATCAGCGAGTTTGCAGCCGAAGGCACCATCCGGTGGAGAAGATACTTCAGCGTAATTGGTCACCGGATCCTCAGATACTATCAATATGTTCGCCTAGGTGCACTGGCTTACCTGCGAGCAATATCCTCTGCATATCTGGACCCCAGTTTGTCCCGACCACTGTCACCTGGGAACTCCGCGCCTCACGTTACGCTGGCCAGGTATAATAAAACCTTGCCACAATGCGCCAACTCAGTGCACCGCGACGCCCGACTCAGTTGCCGTGGATCCGCGCATGCGCGGCGCGGGCGGTTGCCAGCGGAAAAGCGAGAGTTCCTTGGTGGCGGGCCGGCGTCTGATCGGCGGGGGGGAAAATAGGTCCGAGGTCGCTGTGTTCAGAAGGGCGACTTTCGTGGCAAGAAGTGTGCCCTTATGCATGGCTTTTGCATTGATCGTCCATGTTGAAACCGCCCCTGATTTTTGGTGGCGATCATTGTTATCGGACAGGTATTCACGTTTTCGCGATATATCTGCCTATCCCAATGCTCTTCTTTAGACTTCGCAATGAACTTAGGGCGTAGTGGTCGCAGGTGATGTTGCATTAGTTGATATGTCCGAGAATGGACACATATCTGAAGCATCATATAGAAGGTGAGATAGTCGTTCTTGTTCAGAAGGCGTACTAGAAGGCGTACTAGATGAGCGTCGTCCTACGCTTGTGAACTGGGCGCTGCTGAAACTGTCTGGCGGCATTTGTAGGTGTGTTGCACCTAACCTGGAGTTTGAAAGTGTTCGATAATGTGCCCATGCCTGAAGGCTATTGAAACCAGAAACGATTTTGGCCGTTGCGATGTGGTGGCACTTGTGAATTATTGGCGAAACTAGCTGTATGATTGATGGTATGATAAAAACTTGTTTGTTCCGATCTTCATGCAACATTGCATTCCTAACATGGCAACAAGTTTTTTCTGGATGCAAAGAGCCCTAGCTCACTTTTGGTGAGCCGAACGAAAGTTACCTTTAGTTCATGGTTGTTTAGCTTCTGCCTGTTTTCAACTCTGAAGTGCAGTGTCACCCTCTTGGGTTCCATGAGATTGCTGACAAGGTTAAGAAGAATGGGAGCCATGCTATGATAAAATACGGTGCTATATAATTGTGTATTTTTGTTACCGCGAACGGAATGGGAGCTCTAATACTCCTTAGCGTCGTATATGAGTGTTACTCAGTTACATCAACTTGCCAATGTGATTTGTTCATCAGAAAATTTGTTCGTGGAACGTTTGACTGAATCAAATCTTATGTGGCCTGTCTGTGCTTTGCTTGGAATTGGAAGTGCCGCATTCTATTGGTTTAAAGGTTTTTTCTGAGTTGATGACTTCATTGAGCATGTGGGGGACTCTAAGTAATAATTCCCATTTGACTGGTTTTTCAATACGTTCAATCCGTGGTGAGCTGGCAAATTAAAAAATCCGGGCCGGCCGTAATCCGTGTTTAGATGGAAATTCCTAACCTGGTCAAATCCGGTCCGCGGATTGATCGACAATCCGTGAAGTGCTCTGTTGACAAAAAGGAAACGATCAAGAATGTACATATATACATGCTTAGCCTCATTCCGCAAGACATCAAGGAAGCTGAAGTGTTGTGATACGTTACGTAACCAGTTCAGAAGGATTTTATACACACCTGCCTTGCACTCTATATAACATCAAAGGCGTTGTAAAAACACGCATTACCCACTGTCGGTTGTAAGGCATTCGCTGAGGAATCAATGACGTCAAAGCGGTAACGGTCTCAGCTGTCATGATAGCGAGCCGGTAGGTGTTGCTTGTCAGTTCTCTTTGTTTCCCCAAAAGCTGCCGCGTCTTGTTGATCCCTCTTCCGTAGTTAAGCAATTTTGTTTTCAGTTAGCTATTCATGTTTGTGGCAGTGCATAATAACTTGTAGTTTGAATATTGGCACAGATTAAATCGTCACGTGGTGGGCATAAGGCTATCTATTCATGTTTGTGGCAGTGCATAATAACTTGTAGTTTGAATATTGGCACTATTAAATCGTCACGTGGCAGCGCATAATAACTTGTAGTTTGAATATTGGCACAGATTAAATCGTCACGTGGTGGGCATAATAACTGTAGTTTGAATATTGGCACAGATTAAATCGTCACGTGGTGGGCATAAGCTATTTCAGTTCATAAGAAGCTGCGCTCGACCGACTCAAGGCACTATAGCAGCTACCTTTCGAATCACAACACAGCCCAAGTACAAGCAATCTAGTGATCCGTTTTTAGATGCCGTGGTCATTTGGGAATCAGCCAAAACATTTTTAAGCACCAAAGTCATTTTGCTATTCCTACACACTTATGACCTTTCATTACAGCCAATGCGTTTTTTTTAATCCACCGTTCATTCTGGAATTGAACTACCAGAGATCGTAGGACAAAGCCGTGTTTTACCCGCCGGACGGAAGAGTGGGCCTGAGGTACAGGGCCGAAGGCGCAGCATCCACGAATCACGACACGAACCACACACTCCCACCGCGCAACCATGGCACGCTTCACCGCAACAGCACGTGGGCCAAGGCCACGCATGTACATAACTTCGCGATGACGAACTGAAGGGCGTGGGCACGCTTCCCCGTGTATGGCACTACCTGTTGGCACCGGCATGGGCTGGTGCACGTGAGTCGGATAGGTAGGTCTCTTATTCGTCGTTACCATGCATTTCCACCGCCCTGACCTTGCCGTTACCCGGAACTTTGTAACGTTCGACGGCACAGGGAAAGCGATCAGATGGTGTTCGTCCCTGCATATTTCACACTTGACGTGATGATGCGATTCAAGGCAGCCAGTAAACAATCGAGGCGGCAGCCCGTGCATGCTCTACAAAATTTGTACTTGTTGCTTGCAGTATCTTTTACAAATAGAAATGGCTTACCACGCCAGATAAAAAAGAAATGTGGAGCCACGTTCTTTTTCAAGTTCTAGACTGCTTGGAATAAGATTTTGTGGTTTATGCCCTTTACTGGCACTGAACAAAGGCACGTAAGGTTTCTAGCACGCTGTCATTTGTTGGCTTTGGCTATGACTACTTTAGGCCTTCTGTAATGTAATTTTGCATTACTATTGATCCACTGATGCTGCCAAGCCTACACCACTTCTTCTTTTTGTATGTTTGACGTAAACTTCCAGTTCTTAGCTGGGAGTGCTGCCGCTTGACTACCTGTTTTCTGGTATTATCATAATGTTTATTGCGTTGCTGAGATGGAGGGAGCGGGTCACCTGTTATGGGGTATTGGCTAAGAAAAGCAGAGAATGTAACACCTTGCCGTCTGCTTAACTCTATTTTTCCAGCATTTCTGAGTCGTCCCTTCATGTACAAAGACACCAGGCCATAGAACCTGTGTTAACGCTCGGATACACTGGGGATCAAGCGCTCACACACATGCTGAAATTTTCACCCCGAGCTCTGCCGATCGCAGCGATTTATCGAATCGGCATTATATGGGAGCAATGCAGGCGGAGCCCAATGCAACGATCAAAAGCAAATAGTTAATACTGTCCCAGTACATTGTTTCACAAAGTAAAACATTTAAAAACATCAAACAATACTGACTTCATCCCATTTCCATCGGCCTCCCCGATGCCCCAATTCCGGGCGAGGGGTGAAGATTCGTTCCTCTCCCTTTGAGATCTAATGAATCGATAGAAAGGAAAAGCTTACTGAATTGTAGATATTTTCATCGAGGGGAACCTGGTGTTTGGTATGTAGCATCTCTTTTCGTCGCTCTTACATTCCATTTTAGGCCTTCAAATTGCAGATATTATGAGCCCCTTACCTGGTATTTGGCAAGTTTGCATTTACTAAAAATCAGTTCAAAAGAAACCCCTAGCGGCGCCTCTGCGTAAAATGGTTTTCTGTTTCATCATCCAGCTTCACGTGTGCGACTTCACTTCACGAATATATTCCTATCTTATCCACTCATGCCACCGTCGTGCTGGCATGTTTGTGTGGAGTTAGCAGCAGTTCGATATTCAAATTCAGCGGAAATCGACGACTTTTCACAAAGCTGGCACCAAAGATAATTTGAAATGCGCAAAACCTACAGAAAGGCTTTTTTGCAGGGCATTGGATGGTTTGACCTCCAGAGGTCATGAGGGTCCGCCGATATGTGTGAACATACATGACACATGTTACACGCCATTCGGTCAGAAATATTGCGCAAATTTGAGAGAGACCCTTAAGATCGTCCTTAGCCAAACGGATCAAAAGATATTGCTGGTTTCTTGATAAGCTAGCAAGTTTTCGCATGACGCATTATTTCATATTGACATCAGCACGGCACCCAGCGAACTGGAACATTCTGAACACGTTAAGTGTCGGGCATCAAAGAAAACGAGAGCTTCTCTCGGCTTTTCATGGCGTATCGAAAATTTTTAGATCTAGAAGCCACCGCGTGCCGCATCGATATTCGTTGTGTACGGATTTAGCGCATGATCATTGATAAACAGGGCAACCGAACGCGCTGAAATCGACATTTTCTTGTTTTAGTAGACTTTACACACGAATTGAATTCAAGTTTTAAGGCGGAAAAATCGAAACGACTGAACCGGAGCACATGCCATGTCAGGTCACATGATGACCTTACGAAAGCAAACATAAGTGACATTTCTCGATACCTAATATAACGCTGAGTCGGACGCTACAATAACCATACCCATGACGGCCTTGCCCATGATACAACTGTCTTATTCATCGGGAATATCAGTTGCTCCTGCAAACCGAGGACAGGGGCGGAACCAGAGTCCTGGTAAGGGCCACATAGTTGACAAATGACCCCCTGCTGGTATCCCCTCCCCACGACAAAATACCGGATTTGGCTCATTCCCTTTCGAGGAGCATCATTTCCTTTGCTTTTTTATTTACCTTATGTTACAAAAATGTAAGCTTAAAGCGACCGGAAGGTGCCATCTTATTTGTATTTTGAAGCCTGTAAACGTAAACATCCAGGCGTTAAATTGTGTAACATAGTTTTGAGCATGCTCGTAAGTCCTGGGAACAAAACCCCGACGCCGTAGCAGTCTCCATAAACCACACAGCGTTGGCTACGGACATATACTAGATAGCCTTGTCCAAAGTGCAAATACTTATAAAAGAAAAATAATATACCATATACAAAGAACTTGCAAGTTTAAAACGAGGGTAAAAGCAAATAATTAGTTATCCCTCAAACACCTGCTTAGCGTCTGGACGCTAACGAAATACGATTAAAAGGTATGCAACCAAATAAGACAGAGATGCTTAATTCATTAAGAAATGCAGCTCAAAAATAACTTAACGGCTCCAAGGGCAGAAAATACCATTAGGAGTTCGAAAATCAATTGAGCGAATTGAGGAGAATACTTGCCTGATGTAGAAGGAAGTACCTGCACGTGCGTGCGTGTGATAATTACTCACAAATACACACACAAACACACAACACCTCGACCATACACATATTTACACACTCTTAGCGACACCCACATACCAAAATGCGCATTCACACTCAAAGATATTGACATGGCTCGCAGGCATGCATGATGTTGGAGTGCGCTACCAACTTGTGTTCTGTCCTATTTGAACTGCTATGAATGATGCAGTTCTGTTTGTTGTTGTGTTGTGACTCTATTGATTGTAGTACACAAAAAACACTATACGGCGGGTAACGAGCATACCAAAATGATCACCCAGTTGGAAGAATTCAATTTTTGAACGTTTTATAACATCAAGTCGTGCGTATTCGTAGAAGGCAGTTCAGGTCGTATATTTCATCTGTGCTGTTTTCAATTTGATAATTGGAGCAAATTAGCATTTACACTACCGAGAATACTCAACGTGATAGTGGAATTCTTATGTTTCGTGCTGCTGTAACCAGGGACAGGGGTGGGGCAGAAGGGACGGTTACCTCCCCGTGCCTGCCGACAGGGAGGCAAAAAAAATGTTTCTACCCCCAAAATTGTGGGAGGTCCCTTTTTCACAAATTATAGGCATTGCAACTACCCGTGGATCATCCCAAAAAATCTCGACAAAGAGCCCCTGAACTGATCCAGAGAGCAAAAACTTGAGTTCAAAAGACCATTTTGCACATCAAGAGACCCGTTGTCTCGATGACAGGGCCACCTATATGAATAAGGTATCCCATGCTGGGCACAATGCTGGGTTAAGGAAGTCCTTTTGCTGGCTCGGGAACAGACTCAAATTTGGCTCAAATTTTTGGAGTCGGCTCATGGCCGGCACATAGATTTTGGGATCCGATACAGCTCACGACTCATAGCCATTCCAAACTTTTTATTCAGCCCAGTTCAGACCCATTTCCTGCATTAAATCATGTGGCTCATGGTTCACGCTGCTTGCAAAATTGAAGATCCGACTCAGTTCGAGCTCGTTTATATATATGTATATATATATATATATATTTATTTATATGTATATATATACATATATATATATCTATATCTATATATATATTCATATATTTATACATTGGTTTTGGGCGGGAAAATAGGTACAAATAGCCTAGGAGCAAGTTTTTAGGTTTTTGGTGAGAGCCTGCCAAATCCAGCGAAGCAAACAATACCTTTCCAGTGACCCGTTACCAACCAGCTCCCCCAAATCCCAGCTCTAGGCTAGCATATTTTACCTGCCACCCTACGACCCTGACCTATGTTTATAAAGCATGCAATGTGGACTAGACTGCACCAAACCTGACAGTTAGCAGTCTGCACCTGCCAAGTGCCAGCCAAGCGCATTCACATGTAGGTAATCACATTTCCACTAGCCAGTACCAGCCATTCCGTCGGCGATGGCGTGACAACAACTCAACATAAGGTTACAGTTCTTTCCATGGCGACTAACTAGCAGAAGTTACACACATCATAAGCTTCCCTTCTTAGATAGATAAGTTACACATGATAAGCTTCCCTGCTTACCTGAACTTAATAAAGGTTACGAATAACATTTTCATTTTTCGCAAACAAGACCAAAAGGTTTCAGCGCTGTATAGAAACTGGAGTGCTGTGCGCCACTTTGCCCGCATTCCAAGATCACTTGGTTTGTAGACCAAAGTCTCACCTGCATGTTGCATGGAAATAGCTATTGATGAAATCTCCGGGATGTCACATTTCGCGACATACCATCTGCATGTGAGACGAGACGACCTTCTTATTGCTGTTTTCTTCATTTATCCCCTGCGATAGCATGCTCACAGCAGTTCAAGTGGTCGTGAATGCGGGATCAGTTATGGATTAGGTCGCTATTGTGACCTTAATACATGCCTGCTTGGCAATTAAAAAGTCGACCGGCCCTTGGGTTCTATAAGTAGCAGACAATCTTTCACTGATTTTAGCATACGATATAGGAATGTAGGATGTATGGGCGTAATGTAATATCCTCTGATTCTTTGCTGAGATTTGACAAACTTTAGGTTCAGGATCGGACAATAGTTGGTTTTGCTCCCTAGAAATTATAAAGCAAACTTTGTACTTATTTTGAAGAAGAAAAAGTTGACCAATGCTGCATGCTGCTCATTCTAATAATCTGAAACTGTGTGTTTATCTGTCTGGGATGTGCTGCGTTTCCTCATGTTACCATGTCCATTTGAGCTGTATGACTCACTGACACCACACTGTTAGAAATGATCGCCTCATGATTCATCCCATGAAATGTAGGAAGAATGTGATTCAGCTCATGACTCAAAGCGACATTTTTCCCAGTGAGCTGACCCAGTTCACGCCACACCCAAAACGACTGACTCATCAGCCGACTCGTGATTCAGCTCGAGTCGAGCCAAGTCTGCCCAGGAGGCCCCCGTTATAAACTAAAAGGCCCTGCTTTGGGTTAGAAAGCACCCCTTTATTCTAAAGGCCCCATTTTGAACAGGAGGCCCCTTTCATTTGTCAGATGGCCGTGGCTCCGAACCAGGATGCCCTGTTTTACAATCATGGGACCTCTTGGCTAGATTTGAAGGTCCCCTTCGTGAATCGGAAATCTCATGTTCTGGATCAAGAGATCCTTCTATGGATCAGTTGAGGCTACCGAGACCTCTTGCTGGACAGTACGAAGACCCCCATTTTGTTTTGTTTTCTCATCGTTAGCATTTATTTTCTTGGATATGGTGCATGTAACTGTTTGATAAAGAAGCATATTTACTCGGTATCCCTCCCTTAAATACAACTTTGCCCAGGAGGCACCCCTGTGGGGAGCCTCACTTTGTCCATTTTCCAATTTGTCCATTGTCCAAGTTATACTTGAAAATCCCGCCCCCCTTCCCCCCCTAAATCAAAGTCCGCGCTGTCGCCCCTGGCTGTAATTTAATTCATTCAGAAGGCATTCTCAGATGATGCCGTTGGCATATAAGTCCTAGTATAATAAATGAACGATGCAAATAGGTTTTAAAGGCTTTCGAAAGCATTATTTCACGATACATGGTCGTTTTTGCGTCCGGCGCCCACCGACGGGTGTTAGCTACAGTGGTCAGCACCGCTCGGCTTAACGGAAATTGGAACACCGGGCATCGGTGTTCTTGCTTCTAAAGACTGCGAGCGGGCAGTCTCCCAGCTTTTTACTTCATTTGTTGTACTCTGATTTTAAAAAGGAATGCATCCCCGGGCAACCATGGGATGGCCTTGTCAATGCAATCTTTAAGCTCAACTCCCCCTTTTTGAACGTTGAGATCTCTTACCTGCCTCGGGGAAGAAAACACATAAGTAGAGCGCTAAAGGAAACATTGTCTTCTCCGGTCTGCGACTTAAGGACATCTCCGTCCCAGCGCTGGTGCCTACCGAAACGGGGGCGAGCCCTCTGGTCGACCCAGAAGCCCTTAGAGGGAGGCGTCATATGTTGGTCCCATGTCTGGTGCGGAAGCTCTCTGAACGGGAAGCTGGCCCCGGATCGACATGGATTCCTCATTGACGTACAGATCCCCTGCCGCCTTAGGGCTCCGATAATTGGCACAGAGACTCCAGTTTGGTCTATTAAGCTCTTGGCTTGGCTTGAAGTGGGATGAGGGCACCTCACACTGAAGTTCTGGGGCCCCTGGCTGGCACAGGTCGCTTCAATTGTCTCATTGCGGACTATCAACGTAAGCCCTCAAATATTCTCTCATTGTCAGAGCGTCCCGATGTTTCTTCTGTATGTAGCATCGCGTGATGTTACATAAACGATTTATATTGTATTTATATAATATAATATTTTTTTAAGAAAAAAAAATATTTTAATATTATTTATATTAAAAATAGATTTATATGATTGTTATAAATATTACAAATTATTAAAAATGACCAACGCAAGATGTATTCTGACATCTGACACCGTACCTGTCCCTGTTCAGAATGTGCTCCTGGCCGACTCTGAACCCCATACAAGCACAGGACTCCCTGACTGGCACTGTGAGCCTTTGATCAACACCGTGACCCATTTCGTTGCTTCAGAGTCCCCGACCAATGCGAGTCGCGTGTCTCAGCCTTGTCACTGCATGGGACATGGTTCCCAGGGATCGGGCCGGCACGTAGCCGTCTGTTCAGTATTGGTAATCTCTGCCGACACAGTGTCCCACATTGTCCCAGGGCGTCTCCAATCAGCGCAAGAGTTCCTCTCACTGACATTTGAAGGTCCAGACCTACGAGTCAGATTCTTTAATGCGATCAACAACCAGCCCTTTTGGCCCTTTTGGGCCCCTCCAATAGGACCCACGATCGTCCATCCACGGGGGCCCTTCGAAACCTAAGGACGGGGTCACGTGCCTGCTCCGCCCCTCCCCCCTCCCCCACTGCCTGCGCCCCTGCGCCTCCAGAGAGACCACGATGTTTGCATGATCGCCATATTGCCCTGCAGGTCCCTTCCAATTCTGGGCTGGGAACTGCCTCTGCTCAAACCAGGTAGCCACAACTTCCACACAACACGCAGAACAAAAAAGCAGGAAAATTAAGAAGGCCTCAGCTACATGCCCCATACCGTTTCGTAAAAACTATCCACAAACCCGACTCGAGGGGAAGGGGAGAGAGTCCTTGCTGGATCAGAAGTGTGTTCTGGTGATTTGGCATGCCGCAAAATCCTTCATCATTTAGAAATTAAAGAGTTATTGCTCATTTTTATGTCATTCTTGTCTTGATGCATTACACTTTTTGTTTGCAGATTCCTCTTTACATTGCGACCAATTTGCAATGCTTTGGCCTTAACATGAAACGGTCAAATGACGAGGAACTCCATATCACCCGAAAGGGCTGATTTTGAATTAATAAGAATCAAACTATTCACCACTGCATGCACAAGTACCCGTCAGAAAATCTTGACCTCTCAAAGTCGCACGTCAGTTTCAAATAGCGGATAAGTCCATATAATCCAAAAGCTACCGGACGATTTCGGATTTTTAAGCATGCCAATATTCATCAGGCTGGGACCTAACGTCCGTCGAAATTCCTCATCTCTGTAATTTATATTCAGGCTCAAATGACTGAAACTCGTATCTTCAAAACGTTACCGATGGATTTTGGATTTTTAAGCATCAGAATATTAACCAACGCATGATCTAGTGTCTGCCTCATAGTCCTGACTTCTTAAAAACATCCCTCAATGTCAAATCACGGGGAACTCCACATCATTCAAAAGTCACTGGTCAACTTTGGATTCTTCCATATTAGAATCGTCTCCAGTGCAAAAACTAACGTCCGTCAAGAATCTGATAGAGTAAATATAATGGAAATGCAAGCTCTGGCCTTTCAAGGTCATCCTTCAAGGCAAAATTTAGGCCCAAATGACGCTTAGCTCCATATCTCCCAAAAGTTACTGCCCCATTTGTAATTTCTAAGCGTCAGAATATTCACAACCGCATAAATAAAGTCCAATTAGAGTTCCGATCCCTCAAGGTCACATTTAAAAATTAAATTCCGGATCAAGTGACGAAAAGTTTGATATCACAGAAAATACAGGCCCATTTGGGTTAGTTAGCCTGTTCTATTTCATCTGACTGCGTTTAGAGAAATCGGAGCACGTTGCTAAATAAATCGGTAAATCAGCCGCTTATTTTACGGACGTCTTAACATGGCCGCAATAGTAGGTAAGTACCACTTATGATACTTTGACTACGGCGAAGCTTACGCCCATAGCGCTATGGCCGGAGAAACAGTACAAAAGTGTCAATAGCCAAGTGCTGGACTGAATTCGGTCAGGAACGGCTTCTTAGCTTCAAAACGTTCTGTTTACTCCAGAGAAGACGCATCGGACAACTTCCTTTGATTTCCACTTCTAAGGCAAGGCCTGCCAATGCATGTAACGAAATATAAAAACGGAGTTTCCCCACATCCTGTCACACGTGCTCTGATTAGTGGCCATACATGCTCACAAAACGCAACGCCGGCGCCTCACAATAACACGTCTTCGCACGAACGCGAAAACTATAGTGCACTAGCGCCACCTTTTCCTCTACTGTCACCTGTTGGAGGAAGCTGGTACTAGGTTTCAGTTCCATAGTTGGCCACCAGGTCTGAGAGAGCCGAGGTCAGTCACCCCGAGCCGGAGCTCGCCGACTACGACCGGCGACAACCTTGGTTGCGGCCGACAGCTCGTGTGAACGCCCCCATCATGGGCTGCGGCTGCGACCGACCGGTGGAGGCGCGCGTCGGGTGCCCTTGTTCAAATGCATACCGTTCTGCCATGTGCTGCAGCAATATCCTGTTGCACGCGCATTGCAATTATGATTTATCGCAAAGGTTAAACGCATACAGGTTCGATTAAACCCATCAGATCACTGTTTTGCTTAAGCGAGTAAGGCAAACTCCTCAAGTTCTTTCTTCACCAAAAGCTTCCTGATGCGATCACTATGTGATAGTTTAAGGGCCAGTCTCGCGCTAAAATCATAGGGGTTGACAGCAACCATTGGGATTAGAGTGCATTCTAACATTGGCTTGCATGAAGTTGAGTTTAGAAGTCCGTCTTTAGCACACTTTTTGTTCAGTTAGTTACGCACCACGACGCCTGCATGCATAGGTATACAAGATACCTGCCATATAGGTACTTGATACGATACCATACAGGCACTGTACCTTTTATACCGACGCGCGATAGATATGGTTACGTACCATGTGGCTGCGCCAATCCAATAGGGGGAAAATAAAGAATTTCCCGCGTAATCTGTGCAGGTTAGTTGGTAGATATCTGGATCGCCAAATACACTTCTAAAACAAATGGAACTCCGGAACATGCAACTTATGTCACTCGCGTGGTACGGGAATAATGACGGACTCGTTATTTGGCGCAATCGTGGCATAGATCCGAAGGGCGCGTTGATTTGCCCGATTGATATCCAGAGTTTAGCTGGGAACTAGCCAAATATCAGCTTTCCCCGGAGCGGTCGTGTTACAACATTGTACTGCACGCGAAATCCTCGAAGGCCTGTCTGACAGAGATGTTGGGGCAATTTATCCCATGGACTGGATCGGCCATATAAGGTCACGCGTTCAGAAACCCGGCAACAAGCTGTGCTTAGCAGATGAGCTGATAAGGGAACACCAGTGCAAACTATTTTTCCCAAAGTATTCCATTACATGGACACCGTGAGCTCTGAATGGACCCTGTGGGACTTGTTCATTGGCATGGACACCGTGAGCTCTGAACAGACCCTGTGGGACTTGCTCATTGGCATGGACACCGTGAGCTCTGAATGGACCCCGTGGGGTTTGCATCGTTGGCATGGACACCGTGAGCTCTGTATGGACCCTGTGGGACTTGTTCATTGGCATGGACACCGTGAGCTCTGAATGGACCCCGTGGGGCTTGCTCATTGGCATGGACACCGTGAGCTCTGAATGGACCCTGTGGGACTTGTTCATGGGCATGGACACCGTGAGCTCTGCATGGACCCTGTGGGACTTGTTCATTGGCATGGACACCGTGAGCTCTGAATGGACCCTGTGGGACTTGTTCATTGGCATGGACACCGTGAGCTCTGAATGGACCCGTGGGGACTTGCTCATTGGCATGGACACCGTGAGCTCTGAATGGACCCCTGTGGGACTTGCTTCATTGGCATGGACACCATGAGCTCTGCATGGACCCTGTGGGACTTGTTCATTGGCATGGACACCATGAGCTCTGCATGGACCCCTGTGGGACTTGTTCATTGGCATGGACACCGTGAGCTCTGAATGGACCCTGTGGGACTTGTTCATTGGCATGGACACCGTGAGCTCTGAATGGACCCTGTGGGACTTGTTCATTGGCATGGACACCGTGAGCTCTGAATGGACCCTGTGGGACTTGTTCATTGGCATGGACACCGTGAGCTCTGGCTATGGCGTCAATCGCAGAGCATTCTCCCAGGTTAGTGAACATGCAAGCTCTTACCACCACCGTTCCTTTCCTAGATGTGTGTCCATTGAACTTATCCGCCTGCTCGCGTGCCTCCCTGCAGATCTGAACAACGACGCAAGCCTAAATTTAATCGAGTGTTTGTGCAGCGGCGTAGTTTCACAAAGTGAGCTGGGAGGGCGGGGGGCTACGCCGTAGAGATATGAAATAAACACCATAGTTCGCTAAAAAAGAAAACGGTTTCTCCCGGATTCGGCCCACTTCTCTCTCAAAGTTTATGGGGATTGTAGCCCCCCCCCCCCCCCACACACACAACTGAATTAGGAAACTACACCCCTGTTACTGTCAACTTCCAAAATGGGAGTTAATGGCTTATAAGGCGCTTTTCAATTATTATCAGTTCAAATCCTGTACAAATAGTTCATACGCGGGCACACACAAATACACATGTGCTAGCAGAAAGGACACGCGCAGTAACTGGAGGTCAAGTGTAGATTATTCCCTAAAATACAAGTTTAAGAAAGCCGTTTTAAAAAAGATCAGCGGTTGTTTTTTACACTGTAATAAGATGCATGTCCTACACATCCGGCCTAAGCGGGAGTGTAATGAGGCGTTTGTGAACGTGGTTATATGATATCATACTAGTGCTTTTGTTCATAGTAATTCGGCCGAACACAAACACCACTATCCGCAACGTTTCGGATGTGCCAGATTTATCGGGGTTGAGAACTGCTTCTTAACCAGAATTGTCCCTCATTCTAGGCACATAAAATAAGAAAGCGTGCTTCAATTGGCCCAATGCCTTAAACAGAGTAGAACATTTGGAGATCTCTGCACGCCGCGATTTGGTCATCACAGTTCGGACCATCGCGTGAGATGACACATTCCTTTTCATTCCATTCCATTCCTTTCCATTCTCTCGCACCCAATGTATTGTGTTGTGACCATCCACGTGTGCCGGTGTACAGGCAACGAAAGTTTACCGGTAAGTACATGAAGACATATGCAATGTAACCGTAATATGCAACACATTTTCCACTGTCTGCATAGGCATTTTGACCGCCAGCGTCGCCGCCGTCACACTGTCCACGCGTGTGTGTACTGAACAACGCTGCTTCGCTCCGCCGGCAGACCGGCCGAGGCCGCGTGTCCCCTCCCCATCCTTTCAAAAGGGTCACTCCTCGTTGACACATCGCCTCTGGCGACGAGCAGGTCAAGGCCGCGTACATACGTCACACCTGTGGTCAGGGCAAAATGAAAAGGCATCAACTGCCATGGCCCTAACGTCACGGCAGCCCAGTACAGCCGCAGCTAATGCAGGCTAATGGACCACCGCCGCGCCGCTTCTGTGGTGGGCAGCGGCGTGTTGACGTAGTGGCCTCTGGTGGGCACGCCCCCATCCATAATCAAATTTATTGATGTGAACATGAATACACGTAGACAGTTAAAATTCGAGGTAGGAACCTAATACTAAACGAATGGGTAACATACGGTGTGGCTCTATGCCATGCGAGACACTTCGCGTGACTTTGACGCGCAAATATGGCCTTAAGTAGATTGTCCTAGTTCTGCCCCGAACCCGTCCCCGTCGCCAGTGCGAATTTTTCCATGGGGGCTCCAGGTGATGGATGCCGGTCGGGCGTGACGACCACAGACACACGTACAGCCTTGGGGTGGGGATGGGGTCCGAAAGGCGACCGCGATTGTGTCAGGTGCAGCGTTACAGCCCGATGACCAGAGGGAGCAAGTGAGTCGCAGCCCATGTGCTCCAGCTCCGGCCATTCGCTGATGTTCCGCAGACTCTTGGGGCTCATCAGCAGCGCATGTGACCTTCGCAATATCGACAGCCACCCCACAGTGGACGAGTCCATTCGGCGCACATCCCCGCTCTGGCCGGGCGGCAGTATTGAGCCGACTACGGAGTACGGACGATAATGGCACGTCCGGAATACATCGGTGCGCGCGGAGGCCGACCTGCCCCCCCCCCCCTCCCCCCGCGGCAGCTGGGTGGCTTTTTGGCAATGAGACTGGTGTTGACGCGCCGCCACCAGCGTTCTACGGGCATGCTGAGCATTGCTATTGGCGACGGTTAGTGCCAGCCCCCCACCTTTACCCAATTCAGCCCGCCCCCCCCCCCCCACACCCGCCAGTGAATAGTGCATTGCGTACCCGTTAACGGGGTCAAGGGGCTGAAAATGTCAATAGCGATCCTGCTATCAGCTACCGAAAACCAAGGCGACCCAGGGAGCTTGAGGGTTTGAACGCACCGCAGCGATAATGTTCCACGAGGCGCTTATCTGAGACGGTCCCGTGACGACCAGACGGCCCCGTCAGTGCAGCACGAGCCAGCAGTCGGAAGCAGAGAGCCGTCTCGTAGCCGCGCGGAGGGCGACACCGTCCGCGCGCCCGGCCGCCGCCGCGTAGCGTGCTGAGTCGGCCCTGGGCGCCGGATCGCAGCCTCAGGGCCTCGGGAGTCGGCTGCAGGACGGGCGCGCGCGGCCATGAGCCGACCTTCATTCGTCCGCGACGGACGTCGGCTGACCTTTGGCTCGAGCCGGCCGCGCGCCCTCCAGGGCCGGCGCGTGCCTCAAGGCCGCCGGCAGGACGGCGGTGCCTGATCGCGGTCGGCGCCGCCGGCAGTATGGGGGTGAAGGCCACGACGCCCACGGCGGAGCGGACCCGAAATAGGCCGGGCGAGGCCGAAGGTCGCTGGCCCCGACGAGCCTGGAGGGCACCGGCCCGACAGACGGGCCGAATGGTGTCGTAGAAGGTCGGGCACGGGTCACTTCCGAGGCAAAATAATCGAGTTGTCAGGCGTGATGTATTTCGCGACCTGCGGATTCTACGCCTGTTCAGTCGTTACCCTCATACGGAAGCCACCCCGTTCTTTTTCGTGCAGTTGCGCGCCTCAAAAGTACGCATTTAAGTCCAGATCGGAACAGTGCGATGCACGATAGCGAATGAACAAAGGACAAAATAGTGAACGTCAATGACTAATCGCCGTATGATAAATAGTGATGCGTGTAACTTAAATGATGTTTGCAGGACGTACATATGGTAATCATGCGGAAATGAGCATAATATCCCCAACACGTCCCATGAGGTGATAACAAACGTGTGTTTAAATTTCATAAATGGTTCCCGAGATCCTGTCTTTGTGCCTTCAAAGCCCTGATCTTCCGGGAGTCTGGATGGATGTTGTTGAAACAACTTCTGGCATCTTCATTCGTTTTGTGGAATTTGCGGATACATGTTCTGTGTCCGAAGCATCGAGAATCTAGGATTTTCCTTTTCAAGGCTTCCTATGGAGTTTAGCATTTACTTGATGTTCTCTTTAAGATACTTCCTGCTCCATTCATAAGACGGTAAAACTTTTGAAAAATATCCTAGCCGTAACTCTAGCGTACTGTTTAGACATGACACGGTGGACAAGCGAGTCCCTTTCTCTCGCTTCCAAGTTGTCGAGGCTTGGGATGGAATGGTTCGCTAATGCTGGTGCAAGAAGCACAGCTGGAATGCCAAACGACCTCAGCAATCGGCGCGCCCAAAGCACATTTTTGAACGGACTTATCCCACTTTTAATCAAACAGCGATTTGTAATTTCAATTTATTTATCTTTTATCAAACGGCTCTTCATTTGGGCCGGGAGTAGGACTGCTTCATGGCCAAACCCATAGCCATGAAGTGACTCCCTAAGGGGCTAGGGTTGTGTGATACCTATTTTCCTTAAATTTACGGTATCCCACCAACAAATATTTCGAGGCAAATGGACACTGAAGAACCTCCTAATCGATAATGGGTGGTCAAGGCCTTTGTAAAGGAAAGCAAGCGCCTAATCCTTTGCTGCGTGTGTTCTGTCTTGCCACAGGCTTGTCTTATTTTTGTTGTCTCACCGTGCAGCAGCAAGTCAGGGATCACCTAGACAAAAATTGCTACCTTCGGCGACAAACTGAAAAATCTAGTCTTGTAGGGTTTGCTGCTGGTGAATTAACGCAATGCGCTGGAATTACCCAGCCCCAGCAGACGGGGCCCGCTGCCCATCCTGAACGACCCGTGCTCCGGACCGCGCGCGCTCCTCCCGGCCGCCGGGGCGAGACAGCCGCAAGTGATGCACATAAAGTTCTGGCAATGTTCCGAACTGCTCAAAACCCGTGGCGACGCCGCCGGCATGTGCCCAGTAACAAGGCGGCCTACGTCAACTAGTCTGTTTGCGAAATGACCATTTCCACTCCTAACGCAGTCCGAGTTTTAATTTCTGTAAATGCTGGTTATCATTGTGTGCGCCGTCAGCATCGGCGCTTACTGCACTTGCTGGCTTAGAATAGTTGCTGACATGTTCTGACAAGGATGCCTTTTGTTATGATGCTGAATAACTTAGGCTAGTCAGGTTGCCTTACCTGTGGGGAACAATTCACATAAAGGTGTAACATATTCATGTCTGGAGGATGAACATGAGGCGCGTTCGGTCGGTTGATAATTTCGGATGTTTGTCCAGAATGTTGCGAATTCTCCGACATAGTGTTTGGCATCTCTAACTCAGTCCCATTTTACAACACCCGCTGTACGAGCAATAAACGTGTATTTTCACTGACATTATTCCTGCTAAAGGGTACTGCTTTAAGCCCGACGGCCCGCAGAGCGCGGGTAGAAAGGGCATAAAAGTGGTGCGTACCTCTAGTCCGCAACAGTTCAGGACGGTCCACAGTAGATTTCACCCTCGTCAGCTGTTGCAGAGAAGATGCACCTTTTCAACTCTCTTTACCCGTACTTTGATGGCCTTCGGGATTAATAATTATATTTTCATTCCATGCCAATAATTGGATGAGTTCATACTGAGCACCTTACTTCTAGTTTACCGCGGGCCCCATTGTTGGTGTTCGCTGGCAGCTTTTTTCTTTACCACGTCCATTGTCATGCCAGTTTTGAACAAGATCGACGAAAGCCATTCCCGCACAGTCGCGAAGGCTAAGATGAATGTTTTACTCGAACGCTTTGTATGCACCAAGATCGACCATTGTAGGGATTCAAGCTGACACTGTAAAGAAAGAACAAAATATTGTGCTGTTCCAAAATGTTGACTGCATTAGACTCGTCAACGATTAAAATCCATGTGATCTTTATACCTCGTTAGCATTGCAGTGACCGTTCTCAGTCGGAGCGTAATGTCCGAGTGGTCAGTGTGTCGGACTGCGGCACTGGCTTGCAGCCAAGCGGGCCATGCGACGGATGTCGAGGGTACCGGACGCACTGTCTGCCTGTTCACCCAGGTGTGTGGCCATGTCCCGGCCTACCCGCCTGAGGCGACTGGTCAGTCTTCCATAGGTCGAGATATTGACTCTCGCGTGGCGCTCCGGCCCGGGTAAGGCGCGCGAGCAGTCACTGGTGGTACAGAAGCTGCCCAATCTGTCATGCCTTTATTGGGCTCCGACGTGTTGAGTGGAGAACCTGCACGCTGAATACCAAATGCAACATATGGATCGCCGCCTCACAAAGACGATAACTGCCAGTCTCTCTCGCAGGGAACCAATATCTGGTTCCTCCAGCAGGGGCCGGCCCTCCGACTTGAGCAACAGACACCAAAACACGCATCAGTTTCTCGTCGTCAGAAGTGATCAGAAAAGCCATAAACTGCTCCATCTGACACCGTTCTGCTTCCTAGATGGCATGCTCTCAACGGCCGGTGAGCCAAAGAACGCGACTCGGCAACCAGCCAGATCTGTGCTTGTGGAATACGAAAAGGAAGGTGACGACAATACGAGACAGAGTGACGAAGGAGCGATGCCATCTGAGGCTGTTTGTTACGGTATCCAAGGTAAAGGAATTCAGTTATCGATCTCCGCGATACGACATCAAACATTCAAGCAGAGGAAGGAGAGGGTTTACTGCCGAGCGCTGGAGGGAGTGCTTAACGAGGAGGTGACTGAGGGCCGGTCTCGCGGGGTGTCGTAAGGACAATGCGCATCATTGTCATACGTTGCGGAAACGAAAGGTCGACAAACTCCTTCGTTTCCACTTTCGGCATTCCTGACGTCCATGAAAAGGTTGACGCGGGCAGGTGAGGCGGACAAGGTTAAAGGTAAGCAACGAGAGACGACGCTTATTCATTCTCCCATATGTACCGGATCTGTTCCGTTGCTTCTCGTGCCATAATTTTGGACACACGAGTGGACGGTGTCATGGACGGGCCATTTAGGGATGTTGCTCATCTCTAGACCGCAGCACAGGAAACTGCACGTCCTCAGCATCGCCGCTGGTTTTGAGCAGTTCAAACATTGCCTGAACTTTATGCGCATCACCTGCGGCCGTTTTGCTCTGGCGGCCGGGAGGAGGGCATATATTAATATTGCAATTTCAGTACCCGAACCGCTCGGGTCAGCAACAGGCAGCCGCTCGCTCCCACACGGATTTGATGAGAGAGTGAGATCGCCACGATAAAGTGACCCATCGTCTGCCTTTTCCTGAAGCCCGCTTTATGTACGATGGTAAATAAATAAAACACCCAAATAAAGGTATACGTTGTGGCACTGAAAACGTCTGAAACGAATGGCTACTGCACGTGCAATGTTTCTCACGTCCTGAGAAAGCTAAAAGTAACCGACTTTGTGCCGTCTGTGGACAAACTGGAACCCGCTTGTATAAATCAAAAAAACGCACGCTCCTGTGGTTCACGAGGCAAGGGAAACCTCTTCGTTTAACATAAAAGAACTCGAGGCCGCCTTCAGACTTGAGGTTCGATAAGATCGAACGGACAATCGACCAACTGCAGTGGGTCCAGCTGTTACACTTCCTGACCCACCAAGGGCTCATTTCGAGCATATTTTGCTGTCACGATTTGATGGAATCAGAATATGTCATTACTGGCACTGCCGCTGCTCGTAATTTGCTGTCGAACTGACACTTGAATGCCATCACAGTCACGGTTGTGCGACGCATAGCTTGCCGCTGTTGAGGAAATTATTCCTTCTGCTTTGCCTGGACCATCCCGTACTTTAAAAAGCTCTTGCATTCTGCAGTCCTTTTGCGTCAATACCCGAGGCAATCCTGTAAAAACCTGCCACGAGCAAATGCAGACTGCCTAGGTTCCTGGGATCGATTTACTACAAATGAGGACGTTGGAATGACAAAGCGCTACGTATGTAAATGCAGGATACTTTGTTGCATAAGATGCACGTGATCGTAAAAGTGATGCATTTGCGTACCCAGAGTAGCAGAAGTCTTCAGAGAGAGAAATTCTCCGCATCCCTTTTGCCCAGTATTCTTCGTTTTTCTTATCTGTATTGGGAGGGACGGGGCTCATGCACCCACAAAAACATTAAACGGCGTGGTGCACTGATACATTTTCCATGGAAGGGCCACGGAAAATGTATTGTGTACACTGCCAGCAAGTACTTGCACTTAAAATGGTAGAGTAGGTGAAGGCCAATGACCGGGCGGGTCACAAGAGTGGACGTCTTAATAACTTGCGCCAGCAGAGCCATGAAGTTGAAGTTGACTAAGCAAGAAAAGCCATGCGCTCGTGATGTTTCAACATTATGCGTTAGGAGTTCGCTGGAAATAGGCAACTTTCTTTTGTGAGGCGGTACTTCTTACGCCACGTTATCAAGCAAGCAGTAGTTACACTGGCAAAACTCGAGGCGTCGAAACTCATGGTCAGATTTCTTCGTAAAAATCATTTTACCACTCCAAGATTTGTTTCCATTCTCGAACATACTGTACAAATCGGAGGGCCGTGTGGTGGGACACAGCATCCAATATTACATCTTCCGAACAGAGCGATTTACGGACATTTAAATCCCAATCAAGATGTAAACTAACTGCCTTCTGTCGATCCGACAGCTCGGCTAGCGGCCCCCTGTCGATCCGACGGCTCGGCTAACGCCTGCCTGTCGATCCTGCGGCTCGGCTAACGCCTGCCTGTCGATCCTGCGGTTCGGCTAACGGCTGCGTGGCGATCCGACGGCTCGGCTAATAGCTACCTGTCGACCTTACGGCTAGGCTAACGGCTGCGTGTCGATCTTACGACTAGACTAAAGCCTGCCTGTCGATCCGATGGCTCGGCTAACGCCTGCTTGTCGATCTTACGGCTAACCGCCCCCTGTCGATCCGACGGCTCGGCTAGCGGCCGCCTGTTGATCCGCTCGCTCGGCTAACGGCTACCTGTGGAACCGAGCAGGTAGCGGTCAGATCAAAGACAAGGATATGGGCAAAGCAGGCGGTGTCGCATTGAGAGTACTCCTCGGTTCTGCCCCAGGTGGCGTCTCGTTACGAGTACTCCTCGTTTGTTCACAAAGTGCATGGTGTGTGGATTTTGTCCGAGCGTCTCCTTTGCAAACACACTGCGTGTAAATACGTGCCCAGATATATCATTGGGTCGTCTTCGCACGCCAGCTCAGTCAACACGCGCAGTGATCGGGTGATGGTCAAAGATGCTGCACGCGACAACCGTGACTTTGCTGGTCGAATTGTGGATATTCGTCATCAGAGGGTCTGGAAGCCCTGGAGTCTAGTTGGAGCACGTTCGCCCGCGGATCGCCGGCGTCAAGCTGAAGACAGGCATCAAATGACTGTGTTGCGACACCTGGCTTGCTAGTCTCACGTGTTTTGGGAAAAGCGTTTGTCAGCTGGTGGTGCAAAGTCATCTGCACATGCCGAGAAGCAAACGAAAATTTACTCAGTTGCACAAATGCTCGTGGCCTTTTCGTTGCAGAGTGCGGCCATTAAAGAACACTTGACAAAACAACCTTGTATTTCGGTTGCTGAACCTCAAGTGTGCTGGTTGCTTGCCTAACGCACTCAGAAACAATTCAGCGTCGAAGAGAAGGAACCCCACTTGGGCTGTTGCATCAGTGTGGCGAAATCGCTCTTCATGTGGGTGGATGGGTGATGTCACTATTAAGAAAGAGGTAGAAAGTTCATGCCATTGCCGATATGTTTCATGCCGAAAGAAGTCAGTTGTAGCATGCTACATTTGACTTCCTAATAATTGTCTTAAATTCTTTACTCTTTTTCAGACCGCAGGTACCGCCCAGCTGCTCCAGTAAACTGCCCAAAAAACAAGCATTTTTTTCTCTCCAGACCCCCTAATTCCACTGTCCACTGTAGATCATACATTCACAGTGTGAAAGTTACTCCTGATCGTTAGCAACGTTTGCTTCATTTGCATTGGTAGAAAACCCATCTCAGGTGCCAACTAACCTATATCAGCTTCTCTCAGCCAAGCTGTATTGATTGCACCACACACCGACGAAAGCATATCACCACGATTTCAACTCAGCAGACGTTGAAGACGTCGATTTTTCACAGCGTGGTACGGAAGTCAAGGCAGCCGAGCCTGCCAAAAAGATTTCTTACCCAAGATGCGTAGAAGGAGCGAAACGCATCCAGAGGACGCTTATCGCCAACAAATTGTATATTTATGACACTTTGCGCATTATCTTTGCCAAAGTACTTCCACGACGGATGTACCACAATTCGGCAGGCAGGCACGTTGTGTGTCGTCGGTTTAAAATTTGGCCTCATCAGGCCAGGTCAAAGTAAAAATCTCCTCGAAGGTAGAACGTTTTGAGATTTGCATCCTCGTATGTACGGGACCATATTTTGTGGCGATACGTAACTCCTACAGGCGTATTCATTATTTAATTCTTAGTACGATGACAAACAATTTTGTACGTTTGTACATACATGTGTGGCGTAGGACCCCGTCGATGTGCCAGTGTCTGCCCGCCGCGCCAGACCGCGGAATAATTTGTTGCCGGCCCCCGCCCGCCCCGCCAGTGGATCATTGTGCAGTGTTCCTAAAAACCGTCGTTTCTAAGGAACTAGAATTGCTAGGGGTAAGTTTTGGTGTCAAGACACATGCAATAGATGCCCCAGAGACATTGAAAGTTTCGGCGCGATTGTGTAGCATACCGGAGAGGTACCTCCAAGAAACTTTGGGGGGGGGGCACAGGCCATTTATTAGAATGAGGTTTGGTGTATTCAGTTATTGAAAGTTTACTAAAAACGCTAAGCGATAGCTGATTGCTCCCAACAAGTATAGATGTGAATCCTTTGGACGGCCGTGCGCTGAAAGCTGCGTGGTGAACGCGGGTGTGACTGCTTACACTCATGGTCCTGGGTGCGTCTATCCAGATGCATCTTTACTTGCCCTACATGGGGCAATGGAAGAAAATATGGGGCGGGCACAATTTATGTTTGCGTACCTTCTTATAATTGAATGCACCCATGTCACTTAAAACACATCACATAATACCAACCGCAATTTAAAATGTGCATGCAAACCCAGCGATCAATTCGCTGATTGTGATAGCAGAATTGCCAAGCCACTCTTTCCCTTCTTTTCTGAGGCTTTATGTTTAACAAACTGTTTTAGAATGATCCAAGCCTCATTGTAGTAAATGTAACATCACCAATATATGTATGTAGGTATGTGTGTGCATACATACATACCCATGCATATATATATATATATATATATATATATATATATAATATGTGTACATGCATATATAATGTGTATATATACCTATATACATAAGCATATATAGCACCATCACATATGTTCCCCAATTTAACGAATGGGATTTTGTTTGTCTAGGGAATGCATGTATTTTAATACAGTTTTCCGGCTAAAATTACTTTTTTGTTAGATTCCGGATGACAGAAAAATATACCAAAAATTTGCACAAATAGTCACAAAAAACAATAAATCTAACATATATATATATATATATATATATATATAACGTAATACATTATCTATATTCCTGATTGACCTGCCCATCTTTGGGACGTGGTTACACCCATGTCTAAGACCACACGAAACGATATAAAAAACATTACCCATCGTTACAATGGTAATCTAACATCTACTGAAAGGTCATCTTTAGTTTGTAATCAACATACACAAACGGCAGGACCGGGTTGTGACATTACAAACCTTTCCGGCTTTGACCACAGGCTCTCAATTTTGCACCCACCGAGATGTCGTTTGCGACGAGAAACAGAAACGCAATCGCCCATTGAACATCTGTCTGGGAGTCACTTCCACGTGCTGCCACAGGTGCATCAAGCAATGGATCCAGGTGAATAGAGTTGAAATACAAAAACAAGCATGAACTTTCATTCCCCTCCGCAGCTACCTTCATGACCAATCACAACAGCTGATGACATTTGTGACGCAGACGTTTTTCGGCATCGGCAGATTCGGATGCCAAAAAGGGAGATTCCAAGATCGACCAGTGCTCAACGTAAGGGACGACAGATCATCCCTCCTTAAACGAAAACCAACTATTTTGGGTTCAAAATATTTTGCAGGTGTGTCGCAGTCTCAAATTGAATTCCTAGTTGATAACTAACGATGTAGACACTCCCAAATTTAAAGTGGGCATCATCATCACTTATTTTTCGGGTGCTCTAGCAAGATATGGCTGAAAAATAAAAAATGACCATAATTTGCCCCAAGGGAGTTGAAAATTACATAAGCAGTCATTTTTGTTCTAATACAGGCCTTGGAGCACGAAAACTTGCAACAGAGGTAACTGAGATTAGACGCAACCAGCTTGAAGAAGTGACGAAATATTTGTCATCGCTTCAGTCATGGCAACACCATAAGCAATGTCACGTTTGGGAACCATTTCACGACGGTGAAAGACAGGCGCACAGGAACTATGTACAGGTTAGGAGCGGGGCAAACTCCAAAATGCCAAAATGGGCCTCTTAGATTAGAAAGTGGTTCTCCTTAGGCCAGAATGGGCGCTTTACAGTCAGAAATAAGTTCTCAGCAGGTCAAGATAGGTCTCGTAGGGTCAGAATGGACCCCCTGCAGGACAAAATAAGCCCTCCGCTGTAAACAATGGGCCCCCTACAGGTCAGAATGGGCCCATGACAGGTTTAATGGACCCTCGCTAGAATATACTCTTCGTAGGCCAGATTAGGCCTTCTACAGGCCTGAATGAGCCTCTCTACAGTCCTCCATAGTCGATAATATGCCGTTTATGTGTCAAAACTGGCCAACTACAGACATGAATGAGTCCTTCTACGGGCCAGAATGGGCCCCCTGAAGGCCAGAATGGCCTTCTGCGGTGTCATAACGAGCTCTCCTCAGTCAACAATGGGTCCTCTACTAGTTAAAGGTGGCCTTCCACAGTGACAGAATGGACCCTCCACAGCCAATAATAGGTCCTCCCCAGGCCAGATTGGGCACCCTGCAGTCAACCATGGCCCTCTGCAGACCAGAATGGGTCCTCTTTATGCCAGAATGATGGGAACGACAATCAATGATGGGCCTCTGTGAGCCTGAATGGTCCGTCTACGGGTCAGAATGAACCATGCACAGACTAGAATAGGCCAACGGTTATCAAAAATGGACCCTCTACAGCTCATAACGGGGCCTCTACAGACCATAATTGGTCCTCTAAAGCCAAGCGTGGATCCTCTAGAGGCCAGAGTGAATCATATGGACCCTTCACTTAGTAAAGAGCTGACTACAAATGAGATGGGGCCTTTGCTGGCCGGAATGGGCGCTCCACAGTAAAATATTATTCTATCTTAGGTCAGAATGGGCTCAGAAGTGCCCTCTTTTTGTCAGAATGGATCCAAAATAGGTCAGAATGAGCCCTCGACAAGTCAGAATAAACTTTTACACTCTTACACAATCATTTTGCAGTTCAGAACAGGAACCTAACATGCCAAATTGGGCATTCTAAATGTCCTCCCAGCTGGGGGGAGGGGGGGGGGCGGGGGCGTCAACCCCCCGAGCTTTGAAGTTGGGGGAGGGAGCGAGCTGCCCCCACTGGCACTCCCCTTCGCCGTTCCTGCGTCCTTGTTGAAAAAAAAACGAATCGAAAGCCGAGCGTCGAGGACGCATGTCTTAAAAGACCAGGAGATGACAGGTTGTCGCTATCGAAAGCCGAGCGTCGAGGACGCATGTCTTAAAAGACCAGGAGATGACAGGTTGTCGCTATCGAAAGCCGAGGGCCGAGGATGCATGCCTTAAAAGTTCTACAAGGGTCCAAAGGGCATAGCACACTTCGCACACTTGTCACTTACACACTTCGCGCACTGCGTCACTTATACACTCAGCACACTATGTCGTTAACATACTTCGCACGCTATATCACTTACCACACTTCGTGCACTCAAAACGTATGACCACTGCAACGAAGCTTGTCGCCTATATAGGAACTTTGAAAAAAAAAATCCCAAAGATAACTACATTATAGCACAGGATGAAGTTTGCAGCCGGCGCACCATCCATCACCCATTAGCATAGCCGATATTTTTATACTGGCATAACTTTTTAAACGCAGAGATTTATATGCTGACCTACGTCGCACATAGGTAAACCTCAAATCTCTGCTGAATCTTATCGTAAACGCTGAGTCAGTTATAGACGTATGCGGTTTGCATACGATGTGTGAGGATATCAAAAGAGCAGCAAATTGTCCTCAACGAAGCTGCGCAACACAGAATGTTCAAAGAATGTCTCGGCTTCGGGGACGCAAATAAACGTCAGTGGTACACATCTGATTATCTGGTGTCCGCAGTCGATTAGCCCATCCCATAGTCGTCACTGGAGATTTGCGGCGCACTCAGCTGCTGAGGCTTTACTGCGTCGTCTGCCTCTCACTGTGACGGGAAGGGCAGGCGCCACGGGGAGTCGAACCCCGTACCTCTGCCAGCCGTCTGCGTGGCGGCAGGCGCTGCTAGAATGCGGCGAGGAGGGCTGGCTGATGCAGTTAGCTCTCGCGACGGTTAACATCACGGCCCAAACTGCGCTGTTCAGCTGGCTAGTGGATCTCTGACGGTCGAATGATAAAGTAGGGTCAAGCAAGTTAGGAAAGCAAACCACGGTTCTCCACTTCCTGGGAGCTTTTCAAACGTCCTCGTGATAAACGTGGCTGCAGTCAAAACATCACACCGTTTTCTCCCAAGAGGTCAACTGAATTCATGACGTGACCTACCACAAACCTGAACTTGGGGCTTCGTCACATGACCAACCAAGCCATTTAATGTCTTCATGTGCGACGGTTTCAAGGTTTGACCCGACTAACACCTTTGGAAACCGATAGGTCAATCGGTCGGTAGCTCAGCTGATTGACCAAGCGCGTGTAAGACTAGCAAGGAATAGGGAGTGATCAAAAGAAATGGGGGAGTCAAGAGAAATCCGGCGTCTGCAGATGTACTGAAGTGCGTGCGCTTCGTAACACCGTGGTGTAATCATGCTCAAGACACTTTATGACTACGTTGTTATAAATGCTCTTGGGGCTATGTGCTGCAAGTAAATATGTACACCCGTTTGCGAGACTGTTTTCTCCTGGCGGACGGGCCAGTAAGAATCAGTGGTGCTCTTTAAAAGGTAACTGTGGCGGAAAGTAACCACTGTTATATGCCCTGGTGGATCGACATCGATTGCTTGCCGAAAAACCACGGCGATGGGCTTGTTAGAAGTCTGTAATGACGCGTTGGATTTTAGACGTGGAAATAGTAAGAATAACAACAATTACTGGTGACAGAATCTTTTCACTGTCTGTAGATATACGCAGCTTTCATGTCCAAATCAACCTTGTTTTATCTGGCACGCATGTGGAAGCCCTGGCGAGCCCTTGCCATTTGTTGCTCAATTGTGGCAGCGCGGCTGGCTCTTCAGGTGGTTTGTTCCGAAACACCGAAGCTGTCCAAACACGCCCGCTCTTGCCGACGGTGAGTATAAATGCAAGGTTCCGCCGACGCTTGTCATCCGCTCGCCATGGCGCTGCCCGAGTTGAAGACTTCGCTGGCTGTGCTGCTGCTGCTGGGCCTGCTGTCGCCCTGCGCTGCGGGCAAGGGCCGGTTGTGGGCCAAAGGCGACTCACAGCCCATCATTGACCCTACAGAGCCGCCTAAGCCGACGCCGGTGCCGCAGGACCCGTGCACGCTGCCGATGGACGAGGGCCCCTGTCGCAGCATCGAGACGCGCTACTACTACAGCGGCGGTCAGTGCCTGACCTTCAACTACGGCGGCTGCGAGGGTAATGCCAACAACTTCATGTCCGAGGATGAATGTCTGAAGACATGCAAAACGTAAACGGGCGGCGCGATGTGCACTCCATGTTGCGGGTTGCCATAGCGACCGGAAAAACAGGTGGAGGACCTCGGCGCATTTTGGCTTTGTCGTCATCGGGGCAGATTGCTTTGGCTATCTTGGCGTAGTGATACAGCTCACGTCTTCTTGACTTTGAAGTTCAACGCGCTCTCCTGCGTCTGTATTATTGTTATTGTTGCCTTTACTCATCGGTGAACCCTTGACTACTTTCGCACGAATTCCAACCATTTACCAAGTTAGGACCGCGTACAATGAGCACCTACTTTGTGAAAATGTTGTGGAAAATCATTGGCAGTCAAATGTATATAAATTAGGTCGGCAATAGTGACCAATGTTAAAGAACCTAAGATAGCGCCCACTTGGGTGTTCATGATTGTCATGGCAGCAAACTGCTGATGCGCCTATACCCACCCGTGAGCTGTCAGCATGTCTCTGATGTCTATTTATTTGTTCGTATACATTAGCATGACAGGCGTGCATCGGAACGGATGCAGAAAAGCCTAAGAACTGCAGCTGTCTACAACTTTTTTTCATTTCAAACTGTGGGATCTGGAGCTGGACTGTCACTACGCACTCGTATTCGCCAAATACAAATCGTCCTGCCTAATTTCGTAATTTTTCGTTTGAACTGCACCCGCCATCTGTTTCACAACGCGGGGGTGTTTCAGTTCGACGAATGGAGGTCTGTTAAAACCATACAGGCTACAAACACATATTTGCTAGGGTATCATTATTAGATGTCGATGACTTAAGTTTAAAAGTTTGAAGACTCCTGATATATGGCATAGTCAGGATATGCACAAAACAAGGTGAGACGTGAAAAGCAAGCGATTATCTTGAATGTTTTCTGTATCCGACCACAAAAGCCATTCCGCTGAAGAATTGGGTTCAAATAAAAATGAATTTCGCAATACCGATGTTTTCTATGAATGCATTGCAATGTTGGAAATTATTCGAAGTGGAAACTCGAAAGAGCATACCAGCTAAACCTACACATTTGAATTCGAAATATTCGAATATGCGAACGAGGCTCAAGACTAGGCGAGTTTTCGAATGCCGAAATTGCATTGTACTTATGAAAACTGTTCGAATGCCTACTGACACAATCGTTCAAATGCAGATCTAGAAACATTATATATCAACTAAGACCATAGCTTGCAACTTAATATGATTAATGCATGATGTGAAATAGGGATGGTACTCCGTATACTTTCTGACGGCCCATCACAGAACACTTAGAAACGTCAGTTTTAACGTTGCCTTTGGTGGTGCATCGAAAGGATGCACCCAACTACTACTATCGGAACTGCAAACAATTGTTGCAAAGTGAAACGGTTCGTTAATCTTGCACCGATAGGGGTATTTCGCCGGCCGCTATCGTCCTGCGCAGCGGGCAAAGAGTACACCACCCGATCCTTGCATGGGAACAGCCATGACTTGCCCTGGTGACCACAGGTCGGAAGCTTTGATTGTCTCGGTATCCTAGTCAGTCCAGGGGTCTTTATTTTTGTAGACGCTCTCGGCCAGCCCGTGGTTTTTGACTGAATTGGTCTATTCTAATGTTTCATGTGTTTCGTGAATGCTTTGGGGCCCTCTGCTTGCAGGGTCGCTTAAGGGCCAGGCGTGCGTTCAGGTTGTTACGTGACACCCGTCTTTGGGCTCTTTGCCGCCTGGGGCCCGTGACCGCTTGGAGGCGTCTGTTCATTTGAGGGCCCATTGGTCATTCCGAGGCATAAGTTCGTAATGAGATCCCTCGATTGCCTTAGTACCCATTTTGGTTCTATGTGCATCCTTACGTTCTGGAAGTACCTTATAAAATTTATGTTTTGGGGTCTGTTCCCGGTTTTGATATCGTGACCACGGAAAAGTTTTACCGCATAGAGAACCTCGTGAACCGAAGCGTCCCTCGACTTTCTCGAAGCCTCCACCCACCGTCTCCAAGAGCTTTGACCATCAAAGCAGTAGAATGATCCTTTCCAGCACTTGCTTCATTTTTCAAGTGGGCCTTCCACGAATTACGTTGCGTATGGAGAGGGGATGGAGTGTAACCGAAGCCTAGCAAGCGGAGTCCACACAGCCCAAAGCTGCCCTCAGGCGTGGCTGAAAGCCGCATTGAAATCATTTAGAGCATATTTCAAAGGTTTGACCAAAGTTCCAGTGTTCTCGTCTAGCGTAGCCACTGCGTGACTAGGGCGCGCTGGCGTGCGCGCTGGCATGCGCGCGCGCGCGCGTGTGTGTGCCTGTGTGTGTGTGCGCGCGCGACATACCATCTTTTCGTTGCAAAAGATATCTTCATTATTTTTTTGCCATTTTGCATACCCTGAAATAACAACCCATTCTGGAATTTACGTGGTCCAGGATTTGAAGTGAAGGCTGTATGGAAGATTGGTGTTGCCTTTAGTTAACACAGCTCAGTCTATGGTTTTTAGTTATATATATATATATATATATATATATATATATATATATATCACTGCAGTTGCTAGAAGTATGCATTTCAACTCATGTGCAGGAATAAATACGAATCTAAACAAAATTGGGTCGCATAAACGACGACAGCTGTTTCAGTGCCAGAAGGTGTAAAATGCCTTTAAGAATTGAAGTGATCCTGAAAAGGGAAGGCAATTCTAGACCAAAGCAGCACAAACAGAAACGCGATTTCGAAAGTTAAGTTCAACACTATAAAGCTATTTTCGTTCCGCGTCTATGATTTTAGAGTGTCGCGGAACGCCACGCTGGTGATCCTCCACCAGTGTAACTTGCATAGTGTATGGCTCATATAATGAAACTGCTGGTGGCTTATCTCGCATTCCTCGTAATGCACAGAGCACAATTACGCCGGAAACAATGGCAGGCAGGCTGAAATGAAATAGTGATGGGATAAGCATGGAGACGGGAACGTGGGGTTGTGGATATTCGTGCATGTATGGGTGGTTTATTCAGTGCCAATCAATTGCATCTTTCTGACTTTAGTGCTCCTGGACCAACCAGGTGCTTCTTTCATAGATGATTGCCCCATCTTTCGGAAAATCATGGATCGCCCGTGTATATTGTTAAAGAACAGGGTAAATTCAGCTGAATTGTGCTTTTCTGGCTATGCTCGATCGACCTTAAGTTTTGCTTAACTTCGTTCGACACGTAAAAGATTAAGACACCAAAAGATTGGTCGCCATATATTCTATCTTGACGTTTCGGAAATAAAATTTTCCATGCTCGGAAGAAATATATATGAACGACTGATAGTTCATCGTACTGAAATATGATGTCAGGTTTTTTAAGGCAAACCTATCACACTCAAACACTTGACGCATTTGCATTCGCTCTCATGATTGGGGATGATAACTCATAAAATGAGAAAAGAAATGGAATAGCTCCAAACCCCAGACTTCCCGGCAAAGCCCGCCACGCAATGGCCCGCACACTCCACGTGCGCACGCACACGTGGTTTAAGGATGAGCACACTATGAACTAGAGCTAAGGGTCGCAGGAGGCGCCATGATGACTTCAATTGCCATATTTTAGGCTTTTCATTTAGGCTCGTGCAGCATCGTGACAACAACAGATCTGTTTTTGTCTTTACATACAATGACATCTTGTTTTAAGCTTTGATAGACCTTTCTTTTTTAAAGGGTCATTTGCTTTAAACTGGCATCATGGGACTTGATAACGTGACATTACTGTCTCCGAAAAGGTGAAACCGGGCGCAGAATTCACGTGGGTGGAAATCCGTTCAAACACTATTGAAATTCGAGCATTCCGCATTTAAGCCCGTCGCAACCCCTGCTACTGCTCCGTCCGAGCGTCTCCGGCCTGGTCCCCTATTCAACCTTCACCTTACCGACGGAAGGGGGAAAGAAGTGGGAGCGAGGCAGGGACGGTGGAATGTGCGCGGGGACCGGACCGTTCGGCTGCTTCCGCAGGGAAGAGGGGAAGGCATGCGGGAAAGGCACAGGCACGGGCATGGGAACGCGCTGGGCGATCGGGCCGACGGAGCGCGTTCTGTCACCACGTTAGCCAGCGGGTTGAGGGCTTGACCATGGACGCGGGGAAGAGAAAGAGCTTTTTTTCAACACGCTCCTGTGCCTCGCTGAACTTTTTGTAGCGTCCCAGAATGACCTCAACTGGTGTTACCAAATAAGCAAGTTTATCGACCTCTATTTTTGCATTCCAAGTGTTCAAATACTTATAAGCGAGCTCATTGCATCATATATATGATGTCTGCTTCAGTACCTTCAAATGTTGAACATTCCCTTCAAGTAACAGCCAGTGAAACCATCGTTTTGATGTTCCATGTAATATTTTAACCTGATTTCAGCCACAACCATAAATATCAAGAACATACATTGGCAAAACAGTGTCAAAATGAGTCACAAACACCGCTTTGACTTGCTGGTGCATAATCACTTAAGATGGTGATCCATGGCCGCTCTTTGCACGTATGTAGTAATGGGTTCTATTGTTCCACTGTTTACTGTCAGCAGTGACATTGATAAGTTACCCACTAAAAGGCCATGAACTGGGTTAAAGTAATGCTGTGCTCCTTGTTTTGTAAGCCGTTTTCACCTGCTGGACATCAAGCTGTTTTCACCTGCTTCACCTGTGTCCTGGACAGGACATCCGTACCAACTACTCCGACCGTTTGAGGACAAGTGCACATGACTCCAAACTCTGGCCTCGACTTCTACAGTTCTTCTGCACTCGTTACCATCTATTCATGATTTCTCAGGTGGGCGGAAAACAATCCGAACGTAAGCGAGTTCGTCGCTACATTCCGGCGCTTGCAAGGGACGCAGCAGGAGCATCACGGGACTGCACCCCCCATCCATCCTGGCTGCGTGCCACATTCAGCCAGCGGGGCGCCGATGGCACGCGCGACACCGACAGCACCGAGGTGCTCCATAGACTGGACGATCATGACCACCACCAAGTCTGGCCTTCATGGTCACTGATACCGCTTGCTTTATCGCCGTGTTCGTCGCCCTAAGGGCACTCGGAGGGGCACAGAGTAGGCTGCGTCACCTGCCAAGAAACACTAGCGAGCCGTCAGGAGTCCAACGACCCCACATCCTTAAGCCACCGTCCGTGGCTGGAAAACCGCGGAGGGCTGATGAATCTCTCTGCAGGAACATTCAAGAGTGTGTAGTAGGAGCTCCGCCGCTACATTGTGCAGCTGGACGCGGCTTAAAATGCAGCGCCCAGACGAATGCTGGAGTGGGGCGGTGTACTGTATCGGTATCGATGGCGTGTCACATGCCGGCGGACAACCCCATGAAATTTAGAACCGTTTGAAAAACCACCGCACCGAGCTCATCAGGATACTGGTGTTCACCTGCCGACAGGTGGCATCTTCATCACTAGGCGAAGCTGCACAACGCACGCCTGCAGAGGAATAGGACACGGAAAAAAATCCGAAGTGGTGCTGTCCAGAGGACACAGCTAGTCAGACGTCATGAAAGGCTTGTGAAGATTACCTGCTGAAGGACGATAGATCCACTGCAGCTACATTACCGGGCGGTTGATGAATATTTTGAAGCAAGGAGTGTTGCGGCATTATGAAATAATACAAAAAAACAGGGATCTCATGGCATTGTCAGGTGACTGACATGTGCGTTAGACTACTAGGTATCATGACTACCTTGTCGTGTAGTTGACATGTCAATTTAGTTGTCGCATGCACTATTCCTGTTATTGCCGTGATAATTATTGTGGCGTAAGTAAAAAGCTAGTCTTGAGCGCTTCACCTTGGTGAAGCACTCATTAAACACATTAACTGAAGTGCTCCTCCAGTTCATGGAATGACACATTCATCCCATTTATTATAAATTAACCAACCGGTTACTGCCCTGCCCGGGCGCCTGCGCATGCACTCAAAATATCTGAGTGTGGCAAGTCCTTGTGCTCTGAACAAATGTGAAGCACTCCTTTTAAAGGGAGTGCTCCACATTTGGACGGGGTTTTGAAATGAAATAGCCATCTTGAAGATCATTCGGTGCAGTATGCAGCCCCGCGCTTCTTAAGACATGTACACCTCTAGTTTGTGAGCTACACGCTCGCGAAGAATTGCAGATTTAATCGTGCAGCCTATGTGGAATTTGTGAGCATGATTTCCAAACATACCGGCCGTCAGCTGGCTCTCATTCATTTTTTGCAAGGCCCACTGACGTATCAAATCATGACATGCTGAGGAGGGTAGTTACGAAATACAAATATTAGGTTTTCTAGAGCAGTTTTTGCATTTAAAAGCATACCAATTCCTAAAAGTGCGCTCATTTACCACATCTGATGTTTGCCCCAATATCATCAAATGTCGAGCGTTCCCCTAAATGTGACGATAAACGATTATTACCCGGAAGTGAACACGTCACACAATTTTATACCAAATCATTGGTAGCAAAAGTTGCACAAAGTCACTGCCTACTCAGTCTTCATTCATTGACGGACGCTCCTTAATTGTCGTAAAACTGACACTCGTTTACCATGGTGAGCGCCCGTTCGTGGTTAGCGGTTTACGCATTTTACGACTTTGTTCCGTGAGGTCGCGGGTATACCTGAAACGGCTGGCCCGTCTGCCTTCCGATTGTTCCACATGCGTCCTGGCGGGTTGAAAGTAGTATTTACACTCTACAGCCTCATCCTCCGTCCACAGTCGTCCACTACTTTCAACAAAACACTTCCTCGTTTCTCGCCATTCACCTCCCCCGAGCCGCGCCGTCCGCTGAGCAACTTTCCTCCGCGGCGCCAGTGAATAACCAGATCTGTGACCTCCACGCTCAAAATATCTGCGCTATGCCAGAGATCCGCTGGACGCCGTCGGGAGTGGACCGCTGCAGGAGAGCTGGGGTGGCTCAGTTCTCGTGGCACACGGCGCGTGCGCTACGGCCGTCCTCGTTCGCTGCACTCGCGCTGCGATTTAGGACGTTTCTGAGTTACGCCCACCCAGCACTCCGCCCGACTGCAGTGCATTGCAATTCGGGATCCCAGTGGGCGGCGGACGGCAGTCTTGGTAGATATTTTGTGCTGTGTGCCGTGAAACTGGAACGCTGGATTCCATTCCTACCAGTTTCTTTTCTGGGTGAGTGAAGTGCTGTCGTCAATATGGTCGCATTCTGTCATGCTACCAGCCACTCTAGGCTTATCGCAATTCTCGGACTCTAGCTGCAGAGCAACTATAAATATCTTCAGATTCGCAGCGCGGCAATTGCCACTAATGCGTTGGGAACGTGTGCCATGTTTGTTTTGGAATGAACTCGTATTAGACAGGTATTGATAAGGTGCATAGCAATGGTCAAGTCAATTCTCGTGATATATATGAAAGTTTTCAATGCTCTAGCACACTTAAACTTTGATGGGTGGTGTCTGGTGTGTCGCAACTGTTCAAATCATAACATTTGGTTAATTCATCCACTGTGCATTGTGTACACCCATGCCTCCAAAAGTAGATCACAGGACACTCCTGGTATCAATGCCTTTGAAAGCATGTGACTCTGCATGTTCTCTCAAACTGTGTGCAGACTGGGCTGTGTCCAACAATGTGTGAGGTTTTCACCATAGTGCAAATGTTGAATGCTATGCTTTCATATATCATGAAGGTTTTGAATGCTTACATTTTTATTCTTACAATTCATTTAATTTTGGTCTGTAAAAGCTGGCCTGTGGATGATGTTGCAATTTGCTGATCTTTTGTTTTGACCTCTATTGCAGACAAATATGTTTTCATCCAAAATGATAGTTACTATTTTATCTTTGTGCTGTAGCAATCCTAGAGGCAGGTATCATGCAGCATTACAAAAGTTTCACACATCCATGCTTACTGGAAATAGCCTGCAACACTGGTGGAAATGCTGCACAGCATATGTGCACACCTGGATTTGTGCATTGCCTATTCCAGTTAATAAGTGTGGTTTACGAAGACATTAATGCATGAACAACATCATTGTCAAGTTGGCTATGTTGAGTTGTTGTGTGCTGGCCTCATTCAATAAGTACTGTATGGCCTGGCGTGTTGGGAAGTTATATTTGCTGATGAAGTACACTGAGCTATTATGGTGTTAAGCTGTTAATATTTTAGTTCATGATGTGTTTTGTACCAAAGGTGCTTTTTAAAACGTGAATTGATTGCTTTTTGGATAATTAATAGAAAACTGCTTGAGTAGACCTTATGTAAGGCTTTTTAAGTTTTGAGAATAGCATTTACCATTTGATGCTATCCAAACAGCAAGTTATTGTGCCTTGCAAGCTGCAATGCACAACTGTATGGCCAATATGTGCTGATCTGTGTGAAATAATTAATGCTTCTCTTCATGGAAGCAGCAAGACTTATTAAATAGTAGCACTTGCTCAGCAGCTGGACCTGCACTCACTGAATGCGTACATGGAAAGAAAATTGACAATGACCATGGTATGCTCCAACTCAGTTTCCTGGCATGTTGTCTGCTCTGTGCATTGAATGGCATGCTGCCAGGGACTCTGGGATTTTCCTGGTCACACACATGGCCAGCATGTTAGGACAGTTGCTTGTCTGCACTCCGTTTTTGGTGATGTATGGTGGGGCCATCATTGGTGCTGATAATGTCACATCTGATCATTGTTTGCTCTACTTAGGCACATTGAAACAGGATAGCAATCAAGTTTTTTCAGTAAATGCTAAATCAGCTGAAATGTGAAGTTTGATGGGGGCCATAAAAAGTGTCTCACATGTCAAATTAAGAAATAGTAGGTATGTGTGAGGTATAATTCAGTTATGGGAACATCTTTACTCTGGCTGTTAGCATTCATCTGTGACTGTGGGGAAATACTGATACTAATGGGTGAAAGACAGTCTGTATTTTTGTGATAGAGCTGTAGCGATTTTATATAGAGCTCAGAGGGTTTTGACTGATACAAATCACAGTCCATCCAGCCATCCATAGAGGCATGCTGTGATGACCAGGAAAAAAGGAGATCCAAACTAGCATGTTGGCAAGCAGCTTTTCCAAAAATTGCTACAGGATTGTAGTTGCCTTTGGCCGCCATTGTGTACCCCTATTCTGCGAAGGAAGGTGTCGGTTCAGACGGAAGCCCGAAATTACGCAAAAGCCAAATGTCACTGAAAGGCTTCAATCAGGACAACGAAAGAAGTCGGCTTAATGTTATTGGGAGCAGGTGGGAAGGCCAGGCGAGTCTGCTTGCCAGACTGTCTGACCTACCAGATTGACTAAGTAATGGTTTGCTGACGTCAGGGAGCTGGGAAGTGCCGGCTGTATCCAGACGCGAACGGAGAGCAGAACCGAAGGCGTCGGGTATGGCGCGCCAGCCAGCGGACGTCATCAGAACTTTAAGTAGTTTCCAAAGAACGCCATGGGACACAGCTCAGCTTGTGTTGGAATATATGGAGAACGATTGCGAGAATGTCATCATGGGAGAGATGGATGGGGTCTGTTTTCACGGCCGACTGACGTAGGATGCCAGCGAAGTTGTCGTCATAGCAGACAGCGTCCCGACGTTGTGCCGAGACCTAGCACTGGTGAAAAACAGTCTAATGAAATTTGGGAAAACCGCGTTTTACCTAGCTGTGTAGCCTGGACCGGAGGGCGACTTGAAATCTGCGGGTATCGCTCAGAAAATGTGGGTGATATTGCGCCCGCTTTATCGCAGACCGGCTGGAACAGCGAGAGTCGCTGTTCCGACAGAGTGTCGGAGCTCAGACTTGTATTGTGCGGAGCATGGCAGCTGGGCAGCGGTTTTGATGCTCGATGCCTTTTAGGCGGATTTGTGCTCGGACCTGATGGCTGGTGTGCTTTAAAGGGTGTAGATGACGTGTATTTGTAGCCGGATTATTTAGATGTGTAACCACTAAGGCGGCTGTGGATTTTTGTGATTAGCCCGACGGCGCTGTGATGCTGACGTAATTCCTCGACATCCCATGTTTCTGGCAAAGCGGCCGAGTGTTGCTTGACTCACCTCCCAAGCATTTGATTACGACATTGGGGTACGCAGCGTGAAGTTTGATGCGCTCTCTCGTGAACACATGTACAGCGATCATCGGGTATCTGCATAGCAATCTAACGCGCGCCCAGCGATCGCACACGAGGGACGACAGAACGCCGCTGGCTGTGCAGGTGGCTCGAAGAGGAGTTGCATTGCATTATTTGGCTGCGTGTGGCGCTGCCACACGCTGTCTTTAAATCGATCGGAGCCTGCAGTACTCCGCCCTGCTTCAGTGCCGCCAACCGTTCCCAGGCGGGGTGCGGCGACCGTGCCGCTTCACTGGTCGGCGCGACCGGGCCCGGAGAGTCAAGAGACACGGCCGGCTCCCACTGACACCGCCCCTGTCCGCAGGCGAGCGATGGTGAGCGAGGCGTGCGCCCAGCCTCGCGGCTCGTCGGCCATGGCCGTCTCGCGCGTCTCCAGCCCGCCGCCCACGTCCAACGAGAACTCTCAGCCGACCGCCGAGAACTGGTGCTTCACGCAGGTGAGTTGAGTCGCCGCCGTTCGGCGCCCGGTCTGCACAGCTGGCGTGTCTGAGCGTGGCTGCCGGGCCCCGCGTGCGTGCGGGGAGGGAGCGGGAGCGGCACCAGCCGCGGCCGCCTCCTGTTGCCGCCGCGTGCTCGGCCCAGCTCCGGCGGCGCCGCTCCCAGCGGCCGTCGAGCTGGTCGCTCCGGCTCCGGCTCTATTGATTACACGCGTGCGGGCGGTGCGCTCCTCCCGGCCAGCCTCGTCGATACGGCCGCTGCCGGCGGCGAGAGGGCGGGGCCGGCGCCGCCGCTCCCCCACCCACCGTCCGTCCCGGCCGGCATTGATCGTCCCAGCTGGGACTGTGCGTGGGGCCCCTCCAGTGCGCCCGGTCCAAACGGAAATAGGTCAGCCGTCGACGTGCGGCAGCGTTGCCGAACGCACGCGCCGCCGGGCCGCCCCACCAGCGCGCGACCTATTTGGCCGTCGCCGAGCGCGCCGGCGACCTATTGTGCGCCGGCGGCGGCGGCGGCGGTCGCAGCTGTGCCGTCGGCCGCGCCGCGACAGCTGCCGGGGCCTTGAGGTGTTGTTTTGCGCCGCGCGCACCTCGCCGTTGCCTGCTCGCTCGATACGGAGCGGCGACGCGGCGCGACGGCTTGACACGGCCTGGTGTCGTCCCGGACAATGCGGTGCTCCGAGCCGGCCGCGCGGCCGGCGCAGCTCTGCGGCGCCGAGCGTTCCCCGGGAGGACAACTGGTCCGCGGGGTGGCGTGGCCAGGGGGATTGGAGCGGTCCGAACCAGACGCGGGGGAAACCTCACGTGAAGCCTTCGACAGTGCGTGGGAAAAATCCGGTCAATATCCCCCGCCCCCCCCCCCCCCCCCCCCCAATGCCGGACGAGGTCCGTCGTCGGCGCGCTGTGACGCATTGGTCGAGCTGTGCCCTGCGGCGCCGGCCGGACGCAGGGCACCGCGAGCGTGGCGTCGGCGGCCGGCGCGGGACGCAGCCCGGACCGGCCGCAGCACGGCGAGACGCGACCCGGGCCGGCCGCGGCACGGCGGGACGCGCCCGACCGCTCTTCCCGGGGAGAGGGAGAGAGCGCGCCCGCGCCCCGCGCCGCTCTTACCCGGGTGAAACTGGAGGGAAAAGTAGGGCCCGCTGGATGGTTTCACCATCCTTTGTCTCTCTTCGCCTGTGCCGACCGACAAGGCACGGCACGGCACGGCACGTGCGGAGGCGGCCAGGACGTGTGCGGACCGGTGCTGGCCGGGCCCGACAGACCGGGCGCGTCAGGAACGGCCGGGCGTAGCCTGGTGACGGACGTGGCTGGGCCGGGCCGATCCGTGCCGGGACTGGCGCTGGGACGGACACCGGCACTGACACTGGGAGAGACAAAGGGGGTACCTGACGCGGTGCAATGGAGAAAGCAGTGTGGGACGGGCAATGGGGTGTCAGCTTCGGGCACGGTTGAACCGTGGGCAACAGCGCTTAGATATACGCGACTAATTAAGTGTTTCCTGTTCGGTTAGTTTGCGTCGGCTTGATCATTATCGTCGAGAGTAAGGACAGCTGTTTCAATGGTGAACTGTTTTTGTGAGTCCCCTTCCTAACGATGCACATGCAAATACCGGTAGTAATAAATAGCCGTCGTAACGGCTTGGCGCCAATTCAATTAATCACGCACCATCGGCGTCTTGCTGTTCTCGAGAACGCTGCGGTGCGATGACCTTGGTCGGCCGCTGTCGGCTGTGCGAGCTGAGGTGATGACCCGGCTGGAGGTCGGATGGGCGGCTCTTCAGTCGGCCCGGCGCCGGCCCTCGAGTCACCGCCCGTGCCGTGGCCGCGGGAACCGCGCGCTCCGCGGGGCGAACAGCGACGCCCGGGCCGGCCTCCAAGGCTGCGCGGGACCGCTGACCCCCGCCCCGTCCGGTGGGGCGCCGCGTCAGAGCGTGCCGGCCGGCTGGCGCGGACGCCGCTCCTCGGACAATGCACCTACCGGCCGGGACGGCAGCTGATGGCGCCGCGGCGGCCGCCGACGCCAGCTGAGTTCATCAGCTGATCGCCGCCGCGCCAGGACGGACGGCGTGCTGATGGATCGGACAAAGAACCCGCCAGGTCCGACACCGGTGCTCTACTTCTTTGCGGCGTGTGTGACGTGCAAGATGGAATCTTCTTGTTGGCAAGGCTTACCACATTTTCTGTGTGTCAAGGCTGGAATTAAGACACTTATCGAGCCGAATTTGTCACACGTGAACATATGTGGAGCTTTTTTGCGAAGGCTTACTCGACTGCTCTGTTGACCCGTATTTGAACCTGTTTGGTGGCCATGTGCTCTATTATTTATTTTTTCTGGACTAATGCAAACGCTTAGCGTAATTGTCTGAGCGATATTGCTTCAATATTATATATATATATATATATATATATATATATATATATATGTATATATACATGCACAGGTGGAGAGCAGATTGATGCCGGTTACCGTTCGAAATCACTGCATTCGGTTTGGGTCGCCCCAGACCCACCAGGCCGCTGAGACACGTCCGTTGGGTCCGATGGGTGTGCTGGGTCCCCCAGGCAGTCCCAGGGCGGTGGCCGGACCGGTGCCGCCCATCGCCACAGCCCCTGCTCTCCGCGTGTGCGGTCTGTGGCCGGCCGGCGGCGCGTGGCGCGCGGGCCGACCCTGTTGACGCGGCGCGTCCGGCTGCGTGGGGCTGCGGTCACCAACCCGGCCCGGCGGCAGGGTCCGGCGCAGCTGCGGCGTCCCGCTCGGCCGGGGTGAGTGGCCAGCGCGAGCCCCGACCGCCGCCGCCGCCGCCGCCGCCGCCGCCGCCGCCGGACCGGAGCAGTCGCGCAACACCGCCACTCTCTTCGGCGGCGACGGCGTGCCCTCGCGCCGTTCACGCGGCCCGCACGGTGTCAGAGCTTTCGGACGGACCGCGCAACACTTCTACCTTTCGAAAGGCGGCCGCGCGCCAGAGAGCGGGCGGCGGCAGCGGCGCGCGCCGCCGCCCTGTGACCCGGGCCGGAAGGAGGCTGCCAACGGCCCGGCTGACGCTGATGCGTCACTCTGACGTGACGACTGTGACCCAGACGACTTGGACTCAGACTGATAGACTCAGCCGAGCGTCAGATGCTCTATTGGAGGGAGGGGGCGGCAGTCAGTGAGAGGGGAGGCAGTTGAAGGGAGGGGTAGGCAGTTGGACTTAGTGCAACTGCAGGCAGTAGCCGACGGCTGCACGGTGAGCGCCTTAGGCATGCGGCACCCGTGTCAATATTTGGCCATCGCTGGGGCGTTGCTACAGAGCGTGAGTCACAAAGCACTCCTCGGCGCCACCCATCAGCCCGGAGGCCGCGGCAGCTGGGCGTAGTTGCTCTGCGTGAGTGTAAGCATTGCATTAGGACGCGGTGTTTCTCCGCGTCACTGACTGACCCGCCCGTGCCGCCCGCGGCCGTGTGCGGCCTGCGCGCCGCGGACGCGCCAGACGGCGGTATCCGGCCATCGCGTCGCGGAGAGCCGTAGATGGCGCATCCGCCGACGCACGTGTGTGCGTCTGGCCGCGCGGCCCGTGGACGGCTGGGGGGCGGGCGGCGGGGTGGTGCGCGCCCTGCCGTCGCGCCACGGCTCCCGGCCCGGTTACCGGCCGGCGCGGCCAGGACAGCCGTGCACGGCTAACCTTCGGCGGCGGGACCGGCGGCCGCGTCCAATGGCCGCACGGCTCCAAGGCTTGTTTGACGTCGATGGCATTGGCGATACCCGGGGCGGATCGGCGCGGCGCGCGGAGGCCGCTGCCGCCGCCGCCGCCGCGTGTTTCCGCCCGGCCGCTACACCGACTGCCGTGCAATGTGCCGGGGCGCGAGCGCCCCAGCGCAGACGTCAGTCAGCCACTATTGTGAGAGCGGGCCGGCACGAAACGGGGCCAGCCGCCGGCGCCCCTCAATGGCGATTGTTGTCCGCGCGTCGCCCGTGTCCTGCCACCGGCGGCGCCGCCGCTGCACGGCACAAAAAGCGAGCGGCGCCGCGCCGGCCGGCCTGAAGGCCTCGGCAGAGGTCGGTTCGGGTCGAGCCGGGGCGGCGACGGCACGGCCGTTTTCCGCCCACGCGGCGGCGCGGGGGCGCCGCGCCTGCAGAGCGAGAAAGCGCTCTGTGCCGAGTTTCCCCCCGATAAGGCCCGTTGACGGGGTGTGTGACACACTTCCTCGGCGGCGGCGCGGGGTCCGGTCCGCCCCGACGGGACCGCTCTCGAGCGGCAGCGGTCTGCGGTCGGCGCACCGCTCCCCGGCCGGTGGCACCGCCGAGCGCCGGAGCCGGCAGCGACGGCGCCGTCGCGCCGCCGGATTTCCGCACCCGACCGGCAGGCAGGCCATATTTGTGTGTCCCGGTTTGAAGGACTCGCACAGCGCGGCGGTTTGACAAAGGACACTCGGTCGCGATATCGGGCCGGATAAGGACCCGTTTGCTGCGAAAAGCGGCGCGCGAGGTCGCCGGGTGGGCCGACACGGGCGCCGGGCAGGGCCGGGGCGCGCTGGCGGCCTGGCAGCAGCCGGCGGCCGTGCAGCGACGGCGCCGCTCAGGGCCGGCCCCGGCGGCGCCGCCGCTGCTGCACGGCTGCCGTGCCGTCCTCCAGCCGCCGATCCTTGACGGGTGGCCTTCGGCCGGGCGCGGCGCGGCGCGCGCCCGGAACCGGCGCCCGAGCGGCGCCCGGCCGACCCCCGGATGGCGCCCGGCCGGCCCCCGGACTGCACCCACGCGCGTGCCGGCGCTGAGCCCCCGGGCGCCAGCCGACGAGGGCGGCGGCGTCTGCCACGCCGCCGTCGGCACCGCGCAGAGTAGATCCGCCACCGGCCGTCCACACTGCCGGAGCGAATGCACGTACAGGGAGGTGCTGGCCGGGCCGCCCGGACGTGTCCCACTCGTGGCCGATAGCGACCTCAGGCGCACGCGGAACCGCCCGGCTGCTGGGCCCGGCCTCTTCAGGTCATGACCTCGTGCGCACGTGAAAGGCGGACCGCGCGCAGAGGCCGCAGCCCAGATTTTCTTGGCGTCGGCTGCTCCCGTTTCGGCTCGGCTCAGACGCCCTCGAGACGTCCCCCCCCCCCGTCCCCTCGCCCCGCCCGTCCCGACAAGGTGCGTTATCGGGGTCGCACGTCTGGCGAGGCCAATTGGGTCGCCACGCAATTTGCGTGGGTACGAACCATCGACGGCGTGTATTTGGCGCTCAGATAAACACACAAGCGAGAAAAGTGCACAGATAGCCGGGTAAAAAAAGCTCCATGTGACCCGGATTCGTGCCGGGTGCGCGCGCGCTCGTCCAAGCCGCGTCGGTGAGTCAGAGTGTTTGGTTTTTGCGCCGGACGGCGACAGGGCGCGCCGTGCCGGTCAGAGGTGCCCGCTGTTTTGTACCTGCTTCTGTGTCGATGCTCGGAGGGGATTAATCGGGTCGGTCGGTCGGCTTGGACAGGTCTGCGGCCGTGTTTTGCCGGCGGGCTGTATTGTACGGCGGTGTGATGGCGTGCTCGTTCATCAGTGTCCAGCGGCTGTCCGTCGCTATCGGCGCGGCTGGCCAGGCGGGGCGAGGCTCCGGGGCCGGCCCGCTCCGTCGGGTCACCGGCCGAGCGGCGCGACCCGGCGGCGCAGCGGACACGGCTGCCGACACGGTAACGGGTGCGGCCTGCCGCGCGCCGCCAGCCCGCCACAAAAAGACCGCCGCCCGTCGGCCGGCCGCCCGGTCGTTTACCCAGCCGTGACAAAAAGTCGCGCCGGCGTTTTTCGGCCCGGGTTCAAGCGCCGGAGCGGGGTGACTGCGCGAGCGCGCCGCCGCCGCCACTTCCTGCGCATCGCGGGTGTGGCGCGGCGGCTGACCCGACCCCGGCCGGCCCGGGCCGCCGGCGAGCGTCGGCGAGCGTCGGCCGACGTCACACGGAGAGCCGGGCCCCGGCGGCGAGCTTTCGGCCGGAGAAAGGTGCGCGCGGCGCGCGCGCGCCGGCCGCTACTTTCTCCGCGGCGGCGAGCGAGTTGCGGCATCGGGTGCCACCGCCGGTGACGGGCGAAGGGCGAGCGTCGGGCGCTGGGGCCGAGGCGCCGCCCGGCCGCCGTCAGGCCGGTGCGGCTCGGCCGCACTTTCCGCGACACTCGACACGGCGCGACGCCCACCGGCCGCGGCGGGCGCGAGATTAGTTCGGCGCCTGCTCCCAACCGGGACAAGGACTTGCACTCTCCTGGCCTTGCCGTCCTTGCTGGCGCGCGGGGGACGAGCCGGCCGTCAAGGCCCCGCCGTCATCCCCCCGCCGCTCTGCGGAGGACGACGCCGACCAGCGGCAGTTAACCATGCAGCCGCGGTTTGGATGCGCCGCCCGCCCGCCCACCGGTGAGCGGGCCACCACGCACTGCTGGTCGGTCGGCGCCGCCAGCCCACATGGCCCGGATTACGGGCGGCGACGTTTTTCGTCTGCGCACGAGCCGAGTCGGCCCGGTGCGGTGCCGGACGGGGCCGCCGAAGCTGCACGCCGGCCGAGCCGGAGTGCCGCCCCCTCGCCGGGCGGGGGAGGCGGCCCGGCGACGGCTGCTGTGTTCGCCACGCCGGGGCCCGCAGTCGGAAGGGGGCGGACGGCGACCGGGTCTGCGCATTCTGGCCAGCTGTGCGTGAGCGCCTGTTACGTGCGCGTGTGCTGTTGCCGGGTGCTACGCGCCGCTAAGTGATTCTCCGGCACAAACGACCGTGAACGCCGGAGCTGAACAGATTTATGGCACAGGCTTAAAGGACTGAGGTTTGCGGGCGTTCATCGACACTTTGTTCGTATTTATAGACCTGTTGGATTGCGTGGCCGGCGTCGAACCGGTCGTGATACAGTCTTAGGCGTCCGATCTTTGAGCGGCGCGCGCGCGCGCACCTTTGGGGCACCTTAATGCGATTGGACTGGCAGCGCGTTCGGACGCCTTTGCTGCCTGGGAGCGTTGTAGGCCGCTCATAATGGTTTCCCAGCGACACGGATCCTTTCAGTGTCGTCTGGCATGGTGCCCCAAGGACACGGAGCTTAGGGGGCAGGTGTGAGCGCCCCCGTCCGCTCTCTCTCCCTCCCCCTTCCCCGGAACCCCACTTTGTGGCACCTCCTCGCCGTCTGCTATTGTTTATTCCCGCCGGCCAGCTCTGCCATCGGCTTGGTCGCGAGCGAACATAGAAATGTGAAATGTCAAACGGACGTGTCAAAACCTAAGAAACAGAACGACAGCCGCTCTTCGTGCCCAGCGCGCCGGACCGTTTGCATTGTCCCACGGAAAGACCGCAGCTTTTCCCGTCTGTCTTCGGGCGGCGTTATTGTGTTCGAAATTTAAAAATCAGAATCGGAACGTGGTGAAACCTTCAATTTTCCCGCGTACCCGTCCAGAGCAGCAGTGCGGGGAGAAATCCAGAGTAGAAATCTATGTTTACGGGTCATCTGGGTGGCGCAGCGGCGTGGGTTACGGCCGGGACGGTGGCCTGCCCGGCGGCTGGTGACCCTGGCCTGGCCGGGCCGGGCCGCCGCCTCCTGGTGACGGTCGTCGCTCGCCCGCGCGTCACAGCGCCCTCGCCGGTCGCCTCTCACCAGGACCACCGCCGTCGCCGCGTGCGCGCCGTAGTATTACGCAAAGTAAAAGTGGGCAGGAGAGTGCGCGGCGCCGCGCGGCGGCGTTTGTGAATGTGATGCAGCGCCGGGCGGGCGGCAGGCCATTGTGTGAACGCGGACGCCGCGCCGCCAGTGGAAAGTGCGACCGACCCGGGGATGGGGCGCGCCGTGGCCGGCCGGCCGTGCCGCGGGCGGCCACGGCACGCACGGCCGCCGGCCGTCCGACCCAACCCGCCGGCGAAACGAGGCCAGCATTGCACACGAACGCCGGTGAAAGGGGCGCGCGGACAGCGGCGCGGCCCCGGCGCCGTCCGCGGCTCATCGCGCTCCGAGGTCGCCGGATGCCAAACGCGCGCACTCACGCTGTTTGTCGCCGGACGACGGCGGCGCAAACATGCGCGCCGGCGGCTGTGCCGCGTGTTGCCGGCGCGGGCGGGTGCAAACAGGCGCGCGGGGGGGCGGCGCTGCACCGGCGCGCCATCTGATGCGCGGCACCGGCCGCCGGACGGGTGCCGGTGGCGTCACGTTACACGGCCGGCGACGCGCCCAAACAAAAGCCCGACGCTACAGAATGTGTGTCAGGTGCGTGCCCCGCGCGACGGGATGCACGCGGTCGACCGCCGACAATGGGCTGACTGGCACCTGAGCCGCGCGGTGGGGTCGCGCGCGTGGCGCACATGCGGTGGATTTGGTCGTCTGGGTGGTGTTTGCAGGCCGGCTTTGTCCTGTTGCGGCGTCGGCGACTGACCGGTGACATTCCTTGCGGCGCGGTGTGTTTCTCGGTCGTCGTCGGCGGCGGGTTCCGTTGACCCGGCGTCGGCGCGGCTGTCGGCGCCGGGCCGCGTGTCAGCGCCGGGTCCCGTTGGCTGGTCTGGCGGCGGCCGCTCGGCCGTGCGCCGGTAACGGTGGGTCGGCCCGGCCCGGCGCCGTCGCGTGACCGGAGCACACGAGCGCCGCCCGCCCGTCGCCGCCGCCGACCTTGTGCCGGCCGGCCGGTCAACGCACCGCGGCGCGCGCGCGCCGACCGCCCGCCGCAACGGTGTAATACCGCTAACAAGGCCCGGTCAGCTGGTGGGCCGACTGGCCGACCGGCCGGCCAGAGGTTAACGTGCCCACACCGTCCCGCTGAGTGGCGGGGCGCTCCGAGGTGACCTGGCCGGCGGGCGGCCCACTCTGTCCCCGGGACCGCTGCGGTGGCCACGCTGAGCCGAGCCCTGCCGCCGCCGCCGCCGCCGCCGCCGCCGCCGCTCGGGTCTCGGGCGGAGGTGACCCGTCCACTCCGGTGGGACCGGGCCGGGACCTGCGGCCCGCCGCCCGCCGCCCGCCAGGTACGCATCCCCAGCGATCAATACGGGCGTCGTGTCACAGACCACGCGGGTCGACCACCGCGCGCCGCCGGCTGCGGGTGCGTTGAACCAGCGGTTAGCCGGCCGGCGCACGCAGCAGCGCGCTGGCGGGCGCGGCCGCGCTCGGCCGGCGCGGCGCGCGGGGTCGTTCACAGCGCGGACGCGGTCACTGCGCCGGCCGGCGACTGCGTCGATGACCGGCCGACCGAGGGCGCTGCGCCGCTCGCGGCAAGACGACGGCGCGGCGGACCGACGGCGGGGCGTCCAATTGGGCACAGGTCGGGGTTTGTTGTCGGCTCGCGCTCGGAAGACCATACTCAGCGATGTATCGCGCGCCGTACCGACCGTGCCGGGCTTGGGCGGCCCGCGTCGGTGGCAGCTATCGGGCGGGTGGCTGCAGCTGACGGCCGCTGCATCAACGTTCAGCCCCACCAGATTGTGTCATGTTCAGAGAGCGCTATCACCGGAGCCGGAGCGGCGGCGGCGGCGCGGACGGCGGTTGGCTTGCGGCGGGCCGCACGCGACCGCGCCGCCCCCGCAGCCGCCGGCGGGGATGAGCCGCCGCTCGGGGCTGGCCGGATGCCGCCGAGCCGGCGGCGTGACCTTCGCGTGGCGGCCGCTGCAGCCGCCGCTGACGCCGCCGCCGCCGCCGCCGCCGCCGCCGGCCGACGTCGGCCCCGGGACGCGACGGACTTTGTGTGGGGCCGGCTGGCCGGGCGGGCTCGCGCCCGACGACCCCGCGTCGCCCCTTTGTTCGGGCGGACGAGGCCGAGCCGCGCCGGGGAGGGACGCGCCGGCTGGGCCCGGTGTCTCGTGTTGCCAGGTGGGCCGGCAGGCTCGGCGGCGTGCGCGTGTTCCGCACGAGCGGCCGGTGAGCGGCGTCGTCCGGGCAGCAGCCGCCGGTCCCGGAGGTCGCCGGCGCGCGACGTGTCGATGGCTTTTCCTGGCTGTCACTCGGACGGGCGGCGGCGGCGGCCGCCGGAGACGCGCCCGGCCGCCGCCGCCGCCAACGAAGTGGATCAAGGCGAGCGGTCGGCCGCCGGCCCATGCTGCGTGCGCGCGGGCGGGCCGGCCGTGCCCGGCGGCGGCGCGCGACTTCCGACTCCCATCGGCCCAGTTAGCGCCGCGCGCTGACCCGGTCAGGTAAATACACGGGCCGGCGCGCCGACCTCGTGTCCCGGGCGACCCAGCCGCCGCCCCGGATGACGGCCAGCGCTCGCCGTGCCGGCCGCGCTGCGGTCGTCCTGTTTGTCTGGGCTCGCGGCCTGCCCTGCCGGGCGTTAGGCGCCCCCCCCCCCCCCCCCCCGCTCCGTCCCGTCTGCAGGATGCGGCGAGAAGGGCCGCGCAGCGCCGGGGCGTCGCCGCAGGTTTTGCCGGCCGCCGCGCGCGCTAACCCATCTGCGGCGGGCCGCTGGGCTCCGGCCTGTTCCACTTCAGGCGAAGCCGGGCGGCCTATGACTCCGCTGACACTCCGCCGCCGGCCGAAGGTGGCCAGTGGCACACCGGCGGCGCGCGCTGCCCTCATTGTGGCGGCCGGCCGGCGAGGCCGCCGCTCGCTCTGGAAGGGCGCCGCGGCGAAGGGCCGCCGTCAGGCCAGGCCGGGCCAGGCCGGGTGACGGCGGCCGCTGCCGGGTGGAGGCGATAGTGTGCGGAGCGTCGGCCTCGGTGGCGGCTCCTGGCGCCGGGACAGTGCCTGCCTGAGTGACGGATGACCTGGGAGGATGGGCGGGCGCACGCACGCCCGGGTCACCGGGCCGCGGTGCTGGACGGGCCGCGGCGCCTGGCTCATGCACTCGCGAGCAGCCACGACCTCATTTGGCAACCGGTGACGCAACGGGCGACAGAGATGGGCCGCCGGCGCAGCGCCGACCGTTCTCCGAGGGGAGCCGCTCTGCAGGGCGCGCTGCCGTCGCCGTGAGGTGATTGCCGACGCTCACCGGTGCGCTGACGTCGAGCCCTCGCTCGGCCTCGCCCTGACCCGGTGCGGCGGCGGTGGCCGGCCCGTGCGTATGCGTGGGCCGACGGTGGGGGCGTAACCTCGCCGCCGGCGGTGTGCGTACGGCCCGTGACATACGCCGGCCCGTATTGGGGACTTTGGACTTCGGGGCCGGCCGACGTGCGGCCTCCATGCCGTATTGGGAACAAGGGCGGCGCAGAGAAAGTAGCAGGCGCCGAAGAGGGGACGCACGCGCTGAGGGGAGCGGCGGCAGGGGAGGGGTCGCGCGCGCCTCCCCTACCCGAGCTGCCGCGGGAGAGGGTCCGCTCGCCGACGGCGCGGCGGCAGCGGCCGTGTCCTCGGCCCAGCAGGCACTGGCATGGGCGTCGGCTGCGCCCGCGGTATTCTGGGGCTGCCGCCGGCTGCCAAGTGGGCGCGCTGCGTGGCGGCGTCGGCGGCCTGGCGCTGCAGTCGGGCCGGGCCGTCCATGTGGCGGCCCGGCGGCAGCCTCCGTGGTCGGCCAGCACGGTCGGCCCGCTCAACTGGGTTAATCTGGCCGGCCCGGCGTCGGCCGATGCCGCCCAGTTATTGGCTGCGGGTCAATGCTAACTGGCCGCACGTCCGGTTGCGCCCCCCCCCCCCCCCCCGACCCGTGGCATCGGCGTCACCCGGGCACAGCGCCTGCCCGTAAAACGTCCAGTGAAACGGAGCAGGCCTGGGTGCGGGCGAAGAGAAAGAGAGAAACGCATCTGCGGCGTGCCACTTTACTGCCGCAGAGAGGGGACTTTCACGCAGTGAAAAACACTGTTGCATATAGAAAGTGAAGGAGAGAGGGCTGTATTACGCATACGTGTCGCGCTGGCGGCCGGTTCTCCGCGATGACAGTGATGCGCAACAGACAACAGACCGCGGGCCGCACGGGCCGCGGAGTAAGTGATGCGCGCCGTTGTAAGTCAAACTCGGCAACTGCCAGCATCATCCCTTTGTTCCGATGCTAATGCCTGATTGCAATAATTGCTAGTCATCGGCGGAGGGAAGTGGGAGCGCGGTGCCTGATCATATGTGCGACTAATCAGATAAGCCGCTTGCATGGGCGCATCAGATCTGATGACACCATGTCTGGCGGGCGGCTGCTGCAGGCTTCCGCGGCGTCGCCGGAGCCGGCGCGTGGGAAGGGCGGCGCGCGCGCGCGTCGCGGCTGTCCGCGTGGGGGCGCCCTTGTGCCCGTTAGCGGCCCTTTCAATCCGAGCGAGCGGCGCTGGGGGCCGGGTCACGGTCGGCGCCGGCGAGCGGGGCCCGGCCGGGCACGCGTGCGCCGCCGCCGCCGCCGCCGCCGCTGCCGCCGCGCGCGCGCAGGTGCCGCCCGGCCGCGCGCGTCACTTCCGGCCGGCGCCTTTGAGCGCGCTGGCCGCCACCGCCCTGGCCGTCCCGGTCGCTGTGCACACCGGCTGCCCCGGCAAACTGAACTGGTGCAGCGGCGTGCGTGCGGCCGGCCGGCCGGGGTCTCGACCCGGTCAGCGGCGCTTTCACGGACCGCGCGCGCGGGCCGCCACCACGTCGCCGATGAACGAGTTTCTCCAGCGGCCGGCGACACGCGCCGCGCAGAGAAACGAGCCGCTTTCTCGGGTGTCGCGCCGGCCGCCATACGGGCCGCGCTGCGCTCCCCCGGCCCCGCGCAGCGCCAGACAGCGGCCCGGGCCGGCGCAGCCAGGTGGGCGCCGCGGTCGTAGAGGGCGGCCGGTTGTCTCGGTGGCTGGGCAGACGTCTGTCGTCGGCTCCCCACACGGCGGAGGCTCCGACGGCGCAGACGACAAAGACGCAGCAAGGGTTGCATAATTGCGCCGAGGGCTGATAATCGCTGCCTGCAGGGGTGGGCCGGCCGAGTGGGGCCGGTAAAAATGACTGAGGGGACCGGAGCGGGGCGAGGGTGAGGGGCGCCCGGGCCGTGCCGCGCCCGGCCCTCCCAGACAGAAGCGCCGCAGACAAAGCGGACCGCAGTCACCGGGGTGTTTCGGCGGGAGGGTGCCGCCCTGACGCGCGGGGCCGTTGCCAGGGTAACGGCAGTGCGAGCCGGCCGGCCGTGTTGACCCGGTCAGCGCCGGCGCTGGCCGTGTACCGTTCTGCCCCATTTCGCGGCGCGGGCCGGTGACAGTTATCTGGCTGACCCAGCGCGGCCGCGCGGCCCCGCCCCCGCCGCCGCCCGCCCGCCCGCCCGCCCGCCGCGCTCGACCCGCACAGCGTCGGTCATTCACCCCGCGGCGGGCGTATTTTTAGTGCGGTGCGCAGGCACCGGGGCGGGGCGGGGCTGCACAGCTGTCCGGCTGGAGACCGGGCTGCAGCGGCCGACCGGCGCCGGCGCCGGCCCGGTTGGGCAAACGGTGTCGCCGCCCGGAGAGTGGCACCTTTCCCAGCTGCTGACGAAATCGGACCGTGCTGCCGGCGGCCGGCCTGTGCGCCGGCCGCCGGTTTTTGCCGCGCGGCTGCAGTGCGTGTGGCTGTGGGAGGGTGGGCGATGATTGCCATGCATGGACCGGGTCGGCGCGATGGTCACGCGCCGGTCGGGCGGGCCCGGCGCCTCCGTCTCGGTGCGTCACTTTTACCGACCCAAATGTGCGGGCGCGTTGCCTCACGCGCCGTGGGATCGCGCGCGGGTCGAGCCCCGGGCTCACATTCGCCACTCTGTCCGCAGGTGAAAGTGGTCAAGTTCAGCTACATGTGGACGATCAACAACTTCAGCTTCTGCCGCGAAGAGATGGGCGAGGTTCTCAAGTCATCCACCTTCTCAGCCGGTGCCAACGATAAGCTCAAGTGGTGAGTAATGACGCCATGGGGCGGGTCAGCAGGCAGCGCTACGAGCCCGCGGCGGACGGGTTGACTGACGGCTCTCATAGGGTTTCTGGCAGGTGCAACTTTCCCCTTCGCTTGTCATGGATAGTTGCTGATACCTCCGCAGTTACCTGTCTGTCGTTTACGAGGGTCAGCGCCTCGAGCATGCTCGGGCCACGCAATAACGACCGGTGTCCGTGGCAGTAGCAGCAGTTCGGACCAGGCCGGTGGACACGATCAGACGTCGCCTGCGTGGTGCACGGCCTGTTGGTCTTGTGCAACCGCTGCGGCGCCACCGCGCGCCGTGCTCGAGTGACACCACGGGCTGCGGGAGCTCCGCGATCGTGTCCCCTCCGGCGGCGTTGGGAAACGGGGCGCCTGAGGGCCGCCCGCAGCGCTGGGACCACCGACTGCCGACGGCGGGCGCACCCCTCGCGCCGCCGGCACGCTCGCCGGCCGCCGCCGGCACGCCCCGGGCTGTCATCCGGGCGGACGCGCGGCGTCCAAGCGCCCGGCCGACGGAGAGCGAGCCGCGCCGAGACGGCCTGTCATCGACCAGCTGACGGTTGTTGCGGCGGCTCGGCGCGGCTCGGGCGGCGGCGGAGCCCACTCGGCAGCCGGAGGCCGTCCCCGGGGAGGGCTCCGGCCGCTGCGGCCGATCGAAGCGCTGTTGCCGGCCGGTGAGGCGGGCGTGGGCGCAGGTCGGCGCCGCCCGGCCGCCGCCTGATCAATGCCCGGCCGTGCAGAGGTCAGCGGGCGGTCAGCGGCGGCCGGCGCGGCGGCCGGCGCGCCGCTGACCTCGCCGCGTCCTCCGCCCCCGCCCCCTCCCCCTCCCCCCGGTGACCCCTGACCCGCAGCGCGGCCGGCCGATGACCCGCCGTCCGGCCCCGGGCCCGCGCGGCGCCGTGCCGCGCCCCGACTCCGGAGATTTACACCGTGCCGACGCGCCGGCCGTTAGACGCGATTTATTTGTTTGGATGCGGCGGAAGAGGAGGCGCTCTGGGACGGCAGCGGCGCGGCGCGGCGCCGGCCGTCTCGGCGCTGATTTGACGGCGCGGGCGGCGACGGAGACGCGCCCTCGCCGTGGCAGCCGCGCTGGCCCGGATATTCCGAGGGAAAGGGGTGGTACTGCGGTTGTCTGACGGCGCGACCGGCAGCAGACTGTAGCGGCCGACCACCCCGACGCGGCGGCGCCCTGAGCGGCCGGACCAGCCCGTGGCGTGCCCATGGCAGCATCCTGTTGCTGGCGACCTTGCGCGGCGCGGACGCGGCAGACGGGCGGACCTTCGCCGGCACCGGGGCGCCGAGGCCCGGGCGTCATTGGACGTGCGCCGGCGGACCTGTTCCCTCCGCTGCCGCCGTCGCCGCCGGTTAGGAAGCACCCAAGGATACGCCATCCCGGCGGCTGAGGACACACGCAACCGTAGAGGTGATTCGGCGCCGGCCGGCCGACCGAAACTGAGCCTTGCGCCGGTCGGCGGGCCGTCCGCCGTCCAATGCCACTGGCCGCGCAGCCTTTGTTCGCGGCCCTCCGCCGCCGCCGCCGCCGCTGCCGCCGCTGGTAATGGTGGCCAGGGGTGGTCGTGGCGGACAGGCGCACCGACGCGTGTACAACAGTACACGAGCCAGACTTGTCGCCGCAATAGTGACCGCTCGCTCCGGCGGTCATGTCACCCGCATCGCTGACTGGCTCCCGGCTGTGGTTGTGGGATATGTAGCACCTGGCGGTGGTACCCCGAGCGCCGGCCGCCGGAGGATTTGACCCGACAGCGTGACGTGACTGCAGGCGCCAGGCGCCGGGCCCGGCTGCACGGTAGGCTGTGAGGAATGCAGCGGGCCGTCATGTAGGGACGGATCCAGGGCTGGTCACGTGTCTGCTCGTTCCCGCGATAGGCCACAAGCCTTCCTGGTACGCCCGGCCGCGGTTATCTGTCATCAGACGGACGTCGCTGCATCGCTGACGCGTGTTTTCTTTGTTGCAGGTGTTTGAGAGTCAACCCTAAGGGACTAGACGAAGAAAGTAAAGACTACCTGTCGCTATATCTTCTACTAGTAGCATGCAACAAGCAAGAAGTTAGGGCAAAGTTCAAATTCTCCATACTCAATGCCAAGCGGGAGGAAACAAAGGCAATGGGTGAGTTCCAAGGCGGATCCTGCGAGGAGGTGGCGACAGGGGACGATGTTATTACCTTTGTCCTTCCATGCAACGTACCCGGGTCATTGTTCAATGCGTCTGAGGGTGGGATGGCTGCTTCTTTGCTCTCGCCGTCCACGTTTACAAGTACAGACGCCCTCGATCCCGTTTTGAGGTTAAAACAATATGCGCCTTTTAAAAGGCGGCGAGCCGACGGCCGCTGATCCGGCTGCTCCGCGGCTAACCACGGGCCTCGTGCGCCGATATGGGCATGATGGCCCGCCCCGGCCTCACGCCAGTCGGTCGGCCGTTACAGAGAGCCAGCGGGCCTATCGGTTCGTGCAGGGCAAGGACTGGGGCTTCAAGAAGTTCATCCGCCGCGACTTCCTGCTCGACGAAGCCAACGGCCTGCTGCCGGACGACAAGCTCACGCTCTTCTGCGAGGTCAGTGGGCGCCGCGGGCACCGGGGCTTCTCGCCGGTGATTTACTGACCAGCTTTAAAGAGCCGGCTGCAGGTCGCCGATGCGCTCGGCTATCGCGTGACGACGGCCTCATGAATGGCTAATTGCGGCGCGACCTTGAATTCGGCCGCGTCCGGGCGCTGCAGTCGCCATCTGTGGGCGTAGTAGCTAACCACAGCTTGGCGCTCCGTCTGCAGGTGAGCGTGGTGGCCGACAGCGTCAACATCTACGGCCAGTCGAACCAGGTGCAGTTCAAGGTGCCTGACTGCCGACTCTCGGACGACATGGGCCAGCTGTTCGAGAGCCAGCGCTTCAGCGACGTCACACTGTCGGTGGGCGGCCGCGAGTTCCAGGCGCACAAGGCGCTGCTGGCCGCCCGCTCGCCAGTGTTCGCCGCCATGTTCGAGCACGAGATGGAAGAGCGCAAACACAACCGGGTCGACATCACCGACGTGGACCACGAGGTGCTGCGCGAGATGCTGCGCTTCATCTACACCGGCAAGACGAACAACCTGGAGAAGATGGCCGATGATCTGTTGGCGGCCGCAGACAAGGTGCGCGCCCACAACCGAATTTGAGGACCACGGATCGGCAGCCGGGTTTGGGGACCATGGCAACCGCTAAGGGGTGTCAGCAGACAGCTTTCAAGCTGAGAATGACGCGCGCTGTGCAGCTGTATCTATAGCGTATTTGTAGATGACGTACGCTGCCGACGCCGAGCGTCTGCGGTGTTCTCGTGCCGGTGTTCCCCGGGTTCTGTATGCAACCCGCTCCGTTTCGCCAAGCGCGGAGTGTGCAGCGCGCCAGTTGGCTGACCCTGGACCGCTGTCGCCCGCAGTACGCCATGGAGCGACTGAAGGTGATGTGCGAGGAGGCGCTGTGCGCCAACCTCAGCATCGAGAACGCCGCCGACGTGCTGATCCTGGCCGACCTGCACTCAGCCGAGCAGCTGAAGGCGCAGGCCGTCGATTTCATCAACATGTGAGTCAGCTCGTCACCAGCCGCCAGCGCTGGGGTTCTCCGGTCGGAATGGATTACCCCCAGGAACAACACAATCGGCCTGATTGTGTGTGTCGCATGCTGTCTTTCATGTGTGGTCTTGTTTTTTATACTGTGATTTATTGTTGAACCACCGTGTGTCGGTCTCTTCACTTGTCACCCGTCCGTGCTCCGTCCGCTGCCCTTCTGACGGCGCCTCCGCCCCACCTGCTGCCCATCGGACGACGCCCCCGCTCTGCCCGCTGTATTTTTGACGGCGCTCCCGCCCGGCCCGCTGCTCTTCTGACGGCGTCCCGCTCCGCCTGCTGTATTTCTGACGGCGCTCCCGCCCCGCCCGCTGCTCTTCTGACGGTGCTCCCGCCCCGCCCGCTGCCCTTCTGACGGCGCCTCCGCCCCCGCAGCCACGCCACGGACATCATGGAGACGCCGGCCTGGAAGTCGATGATCACCTCGCACCCGCACCTGATCGCCGAGGCGTTCCGCGCGCTGGCAACGCAGCAGGTGCCACCCATCAACACCACCCGCAAGCGGATCAAGACGAGCCAATGATGGCCGGCCCGGGTGGCGCCCGATTGCGCCGGGGCCCCCGCCTCATCCCACCAATCATAGTGTTCAAACTGCCGTTTGCCGGACGACGTTTGTGTTGCCATAGTGATAATTGTTGACGCGCGGCGCGCCGCCGTCGCCGCCGCCCTCAGTCAGAGCATATGGTCTCCTTTCTTGTTGGACTTGCAACTCTCGTGGTTACGTAGCTGTAGAGGGCGCGCGACTCGCAGCGCGCGTGCGCAAGGCGCGGACTGCGGCGCGGCCGCCTACTGCGTAGGCGCTGCTGGCTGCCGCGAGCGGGCGGACGGGCGGCTCGGCCGCTCGCGGTCTTTCACAGACTGGCGACGAGCGACGCCGGCCCCGCGCGGCCACCGGCCGCCGGGCGGCTGGCCCCGGCGCACCGGCCGCCGCGCCATTTCTGCCGCTCACTACCTCACTGTCGCTTCTCGGCTTGTGTGGGCGCGCGTGTTGCTCGGAGCACCTGGGCGTGTCTTCACTCAGATCTCATTCGGCCGCCTGCGGACCGGGCGCGCGGGCTGGGCGTCGCTCTAGATGTAGCACCGCACGCCGGCCGCTGGCAGCTATGCGGGGGGCCCGGCCCGGCCGGCGAGCCTCCCCCCCCCCCCCTCCCCAACCGGCTGACGCTGGTGGGGCCTCAGTCTGGCCGGCGCGCTCACCGGCGACCGTTTATGAACATCTGTATGTGATACCTGACCCCGGCTCACCGACAAGAACCTCGTCGTTTTGATGGTTGTTCTTGCGCGGTTGTGTTCTGGCTGCGGTCGGCGACCGCGGTCGTTTTATGAAAATTGGATTTCCCTTCGCTGCCCGTCTAGACGTGTCTCTTCGTTGCCCCGGTCGCTAGGTCAGAGTCTATTTTGTTAATATTTTGTGCATATGTGTTGTGTCTGTATGAAGCAATCATGTACAATACGGCGCAGGATATCGGTTACAGTGTTGTAGCACCAATAAAGATAAAGCCTGTCCGTTGCCTGGATTTGGTGTGCCGCGTGTACGACGATGGCGATGCCGGCTCCTTGCGGTCCGCGGTGTTCAGGGTCTTTACGACACCCTGAAACCGTGACTATGCTGGCCGGCTGAAGCCATGCGTGCGCGGCGAAGCCACCAGCGATGTGCGTCGAAGTCCGAACTGGACGGCGCGCGGTCCTGTAAAAAGGTCTGCGGTCGCAGAACCGCGGCGCGGCGTCTCGTCACACTGTCGGAACGCAATGCCAAGGCCTGCTCGTGTATTGGCGTCGTGTCATGAGTACAGAGGCACGAGAAAGGCAGCGAGGCACGCTGGCCCGACAAATCGGTAAACACTATGAAGTCAGATCATCCATCAGAGAACCACAGCATAAACTCGTCCACTGCAGGCGCAGCGTCTTCGGCACGCACTGAGCGTAACTCATGACGTGGTAATCAGCCCGACCGTCAGACTCCGCCCCTGTGGCCCTCACACACACACACAAGTAAACACTAGACTTTGCACCCATTGCAGAAACATCCAGTTGTACGGGTAGCAAAGCAGCGATAAGATAGTATGAGTCGCATCACTGGCGGTCCGCTGGTGGCTGGCACGGACGGCTAGAATCGGGAATGGCACTCGTCTTCACGTTCCAGCGGGAGAGTCCTATGCGAAAAGAAAGGGTTGCACCAGCGGCATTCGTTGTCTGGGATGGCGCGCGTCTTCCCTACGCTCCAAGCAAGCATTAGTCCTTCCACCACCACCACCCGTTGGCACGTTTGCCTTCTACGGCGTCAGATACATGCCCTGAACTTCAGGCGGGCGTCGGCGAGCGTCGCTGGCGCCACCGACGGGCCGGTCGCTACGGTGTAGCGGTATGGATGCCGTAGTAGTTGCTGGCGTCGGACGGCCTTTCGATCGTTCCGTATCCGTGGCCAACGCGCACGAACGACGAGCGGTGGGCGCGACTGCGCATGCGCGTCACCACGATGGCCGCGATCAGGACGACCAGCGCGGTGACACCAGCGACGATCATCACGGCTGTCATCGGGACGCCGCCAGAGTTCGCTACCGTGTCATCTGAAACGGTATAGGTGGCGCTATGAGCGGCAAAACGAGACTAGATAATGCATGTTGCGTTCGGAGAAACCGGGTGCCAAGAAACAAGAACATCTGCTGAAGTAATAGTCCGTGCAGCTCTTCGCTGCGGTTTGTGAGAAAGAGGTGGGATGCCAGCTGAACAAGTATAACAAAATACATTTGCTACTTGCATCTGTCTGGATACCAGCTCACACACTGATCTTCATAGCGGGAGTATTTTTTAAAGACGGAATGCGACCTCCTCTAAATCCGCGTAAACTTAGCGTTCGCCGTGAGTAACCTTTTTACCTTGTCTTTGCAAGGATGTGAGGTGAACACGAAACCAATCATTGTTTCTAGCATGAGTGCGCTTGAACTACGGGGTACAATCGCAGATATTCGGAACCAAGCGTGGGGGCGGAATGCGCGGCGACATTGCTCGACACCCCTTACATAACAGTCGAAGCATACTAATGTAAGGTGCCACTTTCTAAAAGCCCTTTGCTCCCGTGACTCTTGGATTTAATTCCTCGCCATCCATCCTCCACCCAAGTGTCCTAAATTTCACTAGTTTCTTTCCAGCTTGCAAGCCGAGTAGCGCTAAAATGTCTTCAGTGTCATACAACGTCACGATCAGAGAAAAACGGCTATCTTGCGAAAATTGCTCTGCACATTCCGGGGAACACGATGAACTCCAATCCATTTGAATGCATATCGTAATAAATTCAGCTTGGTAATGACTCCATATTGACATGGCTCCGGAAAGACTCATTCAAAAGGAAGAATGGGACACAAATGCCCGCATACAAAAATGTTGAGCCTCAAATGCATAACATGAGTTGCTCGATTATTATCAGTCTGTATTTAGTTACAGATCAAACGAAAAATGATGTTGATGATATATATCCCGCAATCGGATTAACCGTACCAAGCACACTGCAGAAATGAAAAATGGGCTACTTTCTTGTAAAACAAAAATTATTCACCTGAAATATCAACCTGAAAATATCAACATCACACAGCTGAAAAGCAGGCTAATGTTTTGCCAACACAAAAATTCCCTACCCGATAAAGAAAGCTTTAAAGAAACGTAGAAATTGCTTCAAACCCCGCTGCCTGATGCAAAACGGTCGTACCTGACGCCGCGAAGGCGGGCTCTCGCTTACGGGGAAGGGAATGCGGGGGGGGGGGGGAGGGCGGGGGTCATTAACAACCTTGTTGTTAGCGCGACGGACTTCTACGTGGGACCCGGGTTCGAATCCCGGATGCATCGTGGCCCTTGAGCGCTAACACGGCCGATGCGGTCGCTCCAAAAAAGAGACGTGAAGACGTGCGCCGCGCTCCAATTGTAACCAAGCTCTCGCTCACCTGTCGCGCCAAACAGGAGCCCGTGGCGAGCCGCGCCCAGCTGTCCTCCCGTGGCGATCAGCTGAGTGATGATCACCGTCATGGTGCGATCCGTCATGGTCTTGTTCAGCTGGAACACGCCGGACGTGTTGAAGTCGATGTTGCAGAGAGCGTCGCCGCTGAGCGCGGTGCCGTTGATGTAGATGGGGTGGCCGCGGCGCCGCCTCCCCGAGCCGCCGCCGCGCCCACCGTGGCGACCCCGGCCCCAGCTTCTCCAGCGCGAGCGGCCTTCGAGGCCGGCGGCATCGGCATCCATCCTCCAGTCGTCGTCCGCGTTCCCGTCCCCAGCGTCGTCCTCGACGTAGTCCTCGTCGTCGTCCCCGTACTCGACGTCGATCGCGTTGTCAGCGTCCTCGTCGATGCCCGTCACGCTGGGCCCGCGCACGACCAGGTCGACGGGGCCGGCCGGCTCGGCGTCGTCGAGCGCCTCCAGGCCCCTCGTCGGCCACCCGCGCCAAGGTCACGTCCACCGCCCGCCGGCTGCGGTTCACGCGCACCTCGAACGTGCCGCCGAAGCCGAACGACGTCACGCTGTCGTTGAGCCTGCTCATGTTGGCGAAGATGACGTCGACGGTGGCTGCGTCCGGGACGACGATCTCGTTCGTCGGGTATTTCGTCGTGGTCGTCCGACGATGAGCGTCGGTGCTGGTCGAGGTGGACGTGGCGGTCGCCATGGTGGTGGTGGTGGTGGTGGTTGTCGAGGTGGTGGTGGTGGCGTTGGAGCCAGAGCACCCGCGCCCGCCGCCGGCGCACGGCCTTGGGCAGGGCCTGCCGCCGCTGTTGCGGCGAGACAGCGGCATGTGGATTTTAATCAGCTGGATGCCCTCCAGGTACGGCACGTCTTGTTCGCCATCGTCGGCTGCCGGCGGTGGTCATCTCAGGTTAGGTCAAGTCGGACCAGCGGTCCTCACCGTGTAACACGATAACACGGTCACTGGGCACCGGCCACTGGTCGCGGGTCACGACACCTCCAGATGATAGTGCCGCTCAGCAGAACGGCCAGTAAGGCTCTGATTTCACTTGTCAACCAAACCAAAACTATACAGCGTGGTTGGATACATTCTACCATAGGTGGTCTCTTGGCTAAGTGGGAACTGTGACATCACTGGGTAGCGGACAGATATCGACATCGCCCGACATCATGTACGGAATTAGCGGTGTCGACTAGCGACCCTTCGCTCTTCCTTGCCTTCGTCGCCAATTCTCACAGTTACACACCATTTTTCCATTCCAGTTATTGCGAAATTCGGCAAACTTCCTCTACCCTCCCTCTGCTTCCAACGGCCATTCTCCTGTGTACTACTGGACCCGCGGTATCCTGTGGACTCCTGGACCCCGTGGTATCCTGTGGACTCCTGGACCCCGCGGTATCCTGTGGACTCCGGACCCGGTGGTATCCCAGGAAGCGGCCGCGCTAACATGCTGGCTAGGTGGGGTCCCTGTCCCCCCCCCTCATAACAGCCTTGCATGACCCGTATCCGACATATCAACTCATCTCCATCTTTCTTTCATGTATTTCTCACAACGACAATGGGACGTCATTCCGCATCCCCGCTTACATCGGTTTAAACTGTGATACTGTCGTCATCGAGGCAAGCCCTTATTTTCAGCAGGTGTTTTGCCGTTTGAATAATTCAGCGTCCAAATGTGGCAGCTACCCCACTTAGACTCTATACAACTTGACGATGGAGCTTAACTTGGTCATACCTAAATATTTTTCTGTGCAAATATCTTAGCCGTTTGTAGACTGCGTGAGCATCTTTAAAATGGAATATGTGACGATTCCGAAGCGTCAGACAAACGAATAGGTGCCAATCTTATCCTCAGTTAGCTCAAGAAATGTGCCTGCGCGAAGGTCCTCAACAACACTTATATAGAGGATAATTTGCTGCCTGCTTCCACTGATATGCATGTATGAATATACTATATATATATATATATATATATATATATATATATATATATATATATATATATGCAAGCAGCAAACTTAATGCGCTTTAGTAACGTCTTGATCAATCATTGACCTCGACATGTTCGCGGCTTCTGAATTAGGTATGCAACCCACACCCCACTGTTGCGGGATGGTCCGTGTTTGCAACGAGCCGGCCGTTCGTTTTACAACAGTTACATAAGAGTGCATGACCGTTCAGCCGCCTGGCCCATGCCATGGCACGCCGTGCGGCGCCCAGCCTGTCGGGGGGGACGGCCGGCACCGGCGGCGGCGGACCCGCCGGCACTGCGGAACGGCACGGGAGCGGCGCCGACCGGGCATGCTCTGCCACTGCAGCCCTCTCCGTCAGCCGAGGTGGGAGGTACCTCGCCCGAGGAGCCTGCGGTGGGAACTTATGCGTAAGATATCGCAATGTCTTCAACCCGACCGAAGTCCCGCAAAAATTGTTCTGGCCTCAGGTATGCTGCAAACAAACTTAAGCCTGCCAATACCGGTTTCAACTATGCAGACGATGAGTCTCACCCAGACGTCAAATATATCCCCTTGACTATATGACACTGCACAGAGCCGGTAAAATAATTGTTCTTGGTGAAGGTTATCCGTGAATTTTCGGGCCGGGATTGTAGGTTAGATCGAGAGCAGTACATTCAGCAACAATCGAGGTCTGAAAAATTGTTCTTTCTACGGTTTATATAGGTTCCGACCTAAGTATCGAGCTCCTCTGGTCAAGCGGGTTAGGATTTTTACCGGATGTCAATCGGCCTCAGGAAGCAGCAAAAGTCATGCTACCCGATGATCTGGGCTATGAAGTCAGTGACCAGGATGATGACGAAATAAAAAAAGTCATATATGCTGGCAAAAGTGATTTTACCAACAGTAAAACACTTCGCCGTTTGTTAGCGAGATCGTTGAAGCAAGTGAACTGAACACTTCCGAGGTCTCGGGGGAGCTTAAATTCTGGACGATGTGTGGAAAAATGGGCCCGTAAAATGTAGATGAACACTGAGCCGAAAGTCCTCACCAGTTCTCTTAACACTGGATCTCAGCGAGCCAGACACAACTGTTCACCAAATCCTGGGATACATTCCTTTTTCGTGCTCGTGAGTGTGGCATGGCATTCCGCCTTTGCACGTACAGTTACTCGGTCAAAAACACCCTTGGACTTTGTTGTTAAAAATCTGTTGTGGGATTTGAGTTATTGCCCTGCAAGCTTTCCAGCCCCTGAGAGTAACATTTTGTAGTAAATGGCATTTGTGGTAGAATGTCGCATTTCAAAAAGTGCATATGTTGATAACGAAGATTGCGATAGACGGTGGTTCTTTACTACGGTCAGACTGACTAAACTTTTTAATTTTCTCCTCACTGTCTTTTCCTTTGATGTCATAGCCCAAGTATGGCGGGAAGAATGGCTGAACATTTCGCCCCATGTTCCATTACAATACGGATTTAGTGAAAAGCATATCAACTTGGGCTGAAATAATTTTCGGGAACCTTGGTCACTAAAATTTCTGCCCGAGACCGAAGGTCAATGTTTGAACGTTGTGAAACAGCTAAAAAATGTTTTCCCAGATAACGCACTGAGGCAAGGTTTTATATCACACGCACGAGCTTATGTGAAGGGGGATATCCCATCATTCGGTTATGTATATTGCCGCACCTTGGCGCTAATATCAAAATTTACCACGATATATGCTAAAATACACACCTGCATCTACCATTACTGGTAATTGGCCTGTGTGCATTGTGTAATAACCCTGACGAGCGTTTGATCCCATGTTGGTGTGAAATATTGTTTAGGTAGGCTCACCACGCCTGAATGGCACCTTTCGAGCCACTTTCTCCATCCCTTCGCGCGTCACCCGAAAATGATTTAAAATCGTTTAACGCACTACGATTTGTTTTAGTCTTGGAAGAGCCACGTCAGTTCAGTAGGGTAGGACAGTGGCCGATGCCACGCCGCTGGTTCCATATCAAACTGGAAAATTCCCAACAAAGCTCCGTGATTGTTAAGTCTGGACCAAAAACGGTCTCGTTCAGCCTCCTGCCACGAACAACCAGTTCATGAAGCTAACTTTAAATCCAAACACCACGCTGATGTCAAGGGCAATTTCCATTTGGAAGTTTATATGTCAGGTAATGCTTCTGGGCTAGTATAGTCCCTGTGACCACTTCTTTAAAATATATGTTCAAGCTGGTTGCGTGTGTAGGGCGGAGACACTCAGCTCACATATCTCGAATGTGACCTTGTTCGACTTGATTAACTTCAAGGACATGGCCTAGATATATAATCGCATCTACCCTATAAGCTGCAAATGGTGTCTCTAGCTCTCTTGCTCTTCGGATATATCCAACCAACCAACCAATCCAACCGAATGCGTCGATTAGACCGGTTGCTCCCCCGGTGTGTTGATCAAATATACCTGTTGCAGCCGCATATTTGTGTACATTTAATGTGTACATTAAATCACATCTAGGGTAGGCATGACAGCATTCCTATTACGTTTGTTTCGTATGCATGTCTATTCGGGAGCCATTAGTCATTAAGTGTCAAGCTAAGACCATTGAAAGCATCATGCAGGAGTCAGTGGTCTCAGAACATGTCCACTGCAATTAACTTCGAAGCCATTATTTTAAGAACTGATTCCTGGTCTTCACTGGCATGCCTACCAGCCCGTGAAAACTCGGCGAACTTGCCAGGACTTTTTTTAGCGAAAGCTTTCGGGCCTATCAACTACCGCCATAAATGTAATCCAAGCCTACCAATATGTCTACCGGAATATGACATTGGAGTACATGTCTATCAATGTCACGAACAAAGGCACCTTACCCCATTAAAACACTTCACCTTTTTTTTTAGCTTAACTGCATATCTAAACTCCGTGCATAGCCCACACTGAACTGCCATGTCACGTGCACAATGCCAATGGTATATCAACGTCAAGTGAATGTTCTACATTACAGTACGTGTACAATTTCACTTTTTAGTGAGCTTTGAAAATCTGCGGAAGCCTGCAACTTTGCAAACAAAACTCTCTCAAGGGCCTGCTGTTTTTAAGCCCGCCCTTTGAGGGTCCGCCGGCCAAGCCGTAGCCGCTCTGCTGTCAGCCCATTGACGGCCTGCGCCACGCCGTCAAAGCTGAACACTGGTCACGTCCTTCCACGGCTTACGTCACCCGGTCATGCGCATGCACCGAGTGACGAGGGCCAACTTCGCGGAAGAGGGGAGGGGGCAGCACGTGCTCGTTCTTCCGATCTGCGAACACGGTGGTCACATGCTGGCTGCTGCATCCCGGGAGGCAGCCGACATCCGCTCTCACGTTGGCGCACATCCTGGTGCCGCCCTCCGCCAGCGACCGTGACTCGACGACGGCCGAGACAAGCGACCGTGACTCGACAAAGGCCCTGAGACTCCTCGACTTCCCAACCCGCCGTCTCGCAGGCTCGCTGGCTGACTGACTCAGCGCGATGGGCGGCCGGTCCCCGTGGCCGGGGCCGTTACATAACCAGCCGGTCTTCTGCCGGCCAGCCGAGCCCAGCTCCACCTGAAGGACGCTCACACAAAATGGGTGGTTGGGCCAGATAGCAGCGGAGGCTAGGACCAACCACCACGCCCACGTCCCCGTCTGGAGCGGTCGTTAGCAACAGCACAAGCGTGGCAACGGGATGTTATCTGACAATTTGCCAATCTGTGTACATTAATGTATTTGCCGGCTCTGGCCTGCATGACTGGGAGTGTTCCACATTTCCATGGGGTTTTGCACTGGGACAGCCATTTTGAAGATCATCCAGTGCGGTTCACAACCATGCCCTTTTCAGAAGTTTAAAACACTTTTTGACCGCCCCCGGACTTGTGCAGAATATTTCGTGCAGATCATCATTTCAAGGTTCACCCAGGCATGTACGAAACCATTGAAACGTCACTCGAATGCTGCTTTCTTACTGGCTAAGTGGTATTCAAGGCCAATATCAACATGATCATCGAGTTATTCGTGTCTGGAGTACGTCAGCATGATGTCTGGCACAAACGGACTTCAACATCAACCGATGTGATGCGTCCAGTGCAAGTTTCGAATATGAATCACGTTTCGTGTTTCAAGTATGCAAGAACACGACGACAAAGGGGCAGAACACGAGCACAAGACATTCGGTTTCACGAATATCCTCCAGTAACCCCACGCCATCTCTCAGGAAGCTTCGGTGATACAAGTGGGTCAGGTCAGAGAAAATTTGGCGGCAGTGCGCCATTCACAAACAGGTTATCAATGAGCTTTTTCAGTCTACATATCTCGACGACAAAAAGCTACGCGAAGGCGAGGAGGCAAAGGGTTGTTATCTGGCTGGACACAAGCAGAGTGACGCGGCTTTGAGGCCGCCCAGCGTTCGCACTCGCTGGCCGTGCTGCTTCAGGCGTTGTGACTTGCCGCCAGACCTTGTTCGGCCGCTGTTGGATTGGTGCGAGTGACCCAATAGCGTGTCTAGTAGATTGCGATTCGTTCCAACAGCACAAGCAGCTTATTGAAAGATCGTAAGTACGGTTTCAGATGTGCTGATCAGGGACATGGATGGTCCGCTTTGTTAGGGTACTAACCAGTGTGTAACTGCTGGATCACGTTATATAAGGATTCACCCCCCCCCCCTCCCCCGCATGTGCAGTCGCATTCGAGTTCCGATGTAAAGCTCAGCAAAATGAAAGTACGGAAGACAGGTCTCCCATGATACGGCTGTTCCTGGTGGCATTGCTCGGCTTGATCATCGAGTTGCGGATGAAGTCATGCCTACCCTCATCGTATCGTCTTTAAGCACAGTGTAGCGTGCTTGCAATTGCAACAATATCACACATTTCTCGCACGCTGGGCATAATTTGTGCGTAAAGTTTGCAATAATTGATGCCCATGAGCTTGGTGAATAACCATAAACGTGGTATTTGCGTGCCATGTGATGCTATCAATGATTCGTCCTGTTTAAAATGATACATCATAGCAAAAAATGAACGACTGACATTCCCAGCAATGGAACATCAACACAAAAAAATGCTTTGAAGGTACCGATTAGCAATACTGGCATAGGAGAGTACTGAAAAAAGGTACTGCGTAGCAAATTCCAGCCCAATATTGTTTGTACATTCATATTCGTGGATAAAACACGCGCCTGGGGAATGCTGCCCTAAACCGCCCATTCCTGAATGGTCAGTGCATTTTGATTAGCTCTCACACACCTTCACTTGTCTTTATATTTAGGAAAATATTGTTTCAAGCTCTTGCATGAATTACCTTTTTCTAACTTGTTACTTAAGTTCCTGTGAGTCAATATTCATTTTGTATGGGTTGAGGTATCGGCTAATGATGGAGTATGTACTACTTTTCAGATAGATCAGATGACGGAGGAGCGTAAAGACGAGATCCATAACAACAATGACTACAAAAGTCCATTCTTCATCTTATTTTCTCCCCTTTGTCGCTGTACCGAGCAGTCATTTTCTAAACGACTTTGCACATGGGTGGGAAAGCCGCCGACTAAAACAGCCACATGGTCTCTTGCCAGAGGTCCCTAAAGTGAGAAAAGACCTGAACATTTCTGGTGTGAACGGCAAAAAAGTACAGCTGGTCTACGAGTCTGACTAGGTCGGCAGCACGCATGCGGTTCATACGTTCAAGCGACAGCTTATCCCAGAAATTCGTGCCCGAGTGCCCAATCCTTAATAAATTATTTTGTAGATGGCAAAGCCGCACCGCACAATCAACAAAAGAAGTACAACTTTACCAATGTGTGCGACCATGGCGCGGGTAAAATACTCAAATGACGACGCGGCTCGTGCTGTGGTGCTGACCGTGGGCGAACGCGTTAGGGTGTACATCACAAACAGTGCATGACGCGAGCCAACTGCGGTTGGGTCCAACAGTCCACGGGGTCTGGTGCCGACACTCTCCCTGCCACCATAACCTCCTCCTCCGGTTCTTAGGGGTGGCTAAGGAAGCGTCTGGATAAGGACGATGCGCTTTATATGTATAGTTACGAGGCATCTAATTCATTCTAAGCCGTTCAATTGCAAGCGGTGCCAGGTCAGTAGTTTGCGACATTGTTGCAAGGTCTAAAAAAAAATAAAATGACAAATCGGTACCTCTCTCAGCTGTGCGAAGCATTTTGAATTGTCTCCTAAAGCTTTTCTATTTTTAAAAGACGGTCTAAGCGCAGAATGCGGTTGTCATGAGCTTGAGCATGAACGGCGAATGCCGGTCTCTGCTTTTTTCGCCATACGCAGCGTGTTAACGGCAACAGCTTGCTGACAAAGGCTTGCGAAAAATCAGAAATTTATCTACGTACGGTTCCAATATCTTAGGCCGTGGGTTCGGGAGGCTGTACGTGATATGGCTTCCAGCTCGTTAATTGGCGCTTATAAGATTTGTTATGTAGCCGAGTGCATTTTTCGTGTGGTGGAGTGATTAATCATTCCTCTCACGGATACTCTTTTTCAATCCGCCAGCTTCCCGCCTGGCACGTTGTTGCTGGTCAGGCCGCTGCTGACCATGGCGGTCACCACCATGTCAGCTGTGTGCCCTCAGTGACCCGTCGCTGGCACAGGCCACTACCCGAGCTGTCCCCTCCGCACGGTCGAGTACATCACGCGCTGAGGTATGGCGCGACAGGGTCCCGGAGGGTCCGGCTGGAGAGAACCCGACCAAGTCGTAGACGTTGGTTTAGCGGGACTCGAGCAGCGCCATGCTGATATGATTAATGGAGGGAAACTGACACTGACGGGGTGAAACTCGTGCTCAGTGCTAAGGAGCCTGGTGTATTGCGCTTCCGGACTGCCAGTCGCCCCCGCATCTGTGTTGTCTTCCTCATGGGCGTAGGAACAGTGGGTTAAACGGAACATGGCCCCATTTTACGAGGTGGGGGAAACAGTGTTATTCGTCCTCCCCCAATCCCTTTCGGATTGAATGTTTGGTTAGCCAATTTTGTGCTATTTCAAACATGCATGCCAAGTTCACTAGCAATTCTTCTCAAACCACACTGGACAACACTGCTTCATGTGGTAAATGACAGCATCTTATACTATCATGCGCAACGAACGGAGATATTCAGGAACAGCTTTCAGGTTATTCTAGTATCAATGGGTTCGTTCATTCCTTTTTATAAAGCCTTGGTTTTTCTGTCTGCCTATCTACAGACCCCTCACCATAGTCCGAGATGAAGTCCGAGATGGATATGCCATAGGCGTTTGGAGTAATTCACCAAGTCACGCAAAAACTAGGGTTTTATGTCATGCCCATGTTTCCTGTGACTTTCGCAAAATTACCGTTATTGCGCAATCTGGTCGAACATTTTAGGCGTTACTCGAAATGTTAACAGTTCGCGAGGGTTTTCTGTAGGGGGCATCGTTACCTTATTTGCCTGACCGATGGATCATTGAAAGGTTTTTCATAAGACGAAAAAAACATTACGGGAGGCATTTCTGAATAGTTCTAAGTTAAGGGATATGTGTTTAGCAGGTGTGTTCGTCGGGCAGAGGCAGAACTGTGCAGCACGATACACCACAAGTGACACACACACCGCATGTGCAACACGTCTGTCTATATGTCAGGATTCGGCGCCGCGTCGACAAGTACACTGTGGTCGACAGCGAAGTGTGTTCGTCACACACTAGCAAAGTTTCGAAAATGGTTGTAGCCTTCCGTTATTAACTGCGGCTTGTGCTGAGCCTCGAGGCACATGTCGGTGCATTTCGACGACACATCGACCCCCTTTTTTTAGTAATTCCAAGCAGCCTGCAGGTATAGGTATTTGAGACTATCTATCTAAGTCGGAGACCCCTTCGCCTCCCGCCAGCTGGTGTCTGCCAGGTCAAAGAATCAGTCGCCATCAAGAAGCCAGTTCCAGGTGCCCACCACATGCTGGAGTAGGGAGTCTGAAGTTATGTATCCTAGTGCACGTCAGGATAAAAACGCAATAATGATAATTACTGACAGAAGTTACATAAAAGCCGGCAATATATGAAATATCAGCTTTTTCTTAAGATACCCGGTTACGCTAAACCCCAACGAAGATATAGGCACGCAGCTTATTTCAGAAACATGTGCAATGTGTACCTTCGTTCTACATACAACAGTGGATCAAGCCGGCTGCGCTGAAGGAAGGGCAAGTGGATGCCTGGAGAACCAATTCATGGTCTAAGGCAGGCAGTTTTCCAAAGTTGATTTTCTGCTTTGGTGTAGTGTAAGGGAAGACAATTTTGAAATAGGTGCTATAGCAGAAGTCCCATCTGCTTTGCATCCCAACAAGTAATGATGATAATCCAATGACATGTGGCAAATTAGTGAAACGATCAGTTCACATTCAGTCATGCGGCAGACAACTGGCTCCAGGACAGAGGTCGTCGAGCGCGGGTGGGGTTCAGACAAGGTTCAGACAAGGTCTATCCGGGAGAAAGGTCTTCATTCTGACTTTCTCAGAAAAAACCCTGGTGTTATGGCCTTTGTCACTTTTGTCAGGTAGTACTTACAGCTTCCGAAATTTCTTCCGACTAGCATGGTGCGACAAAACTTGTCTCTTAAAAGGCAGCCGGCATAATTCAGACACATGACATTCTGGTGCACAATGACCATGGATTCAAATTCAAAATTCTGACCAGCCTTTGCCTAGCCCATAATTTTACATGCGAACTGTAGAGACAGATACCTCCCCAATGACCTTAATTATCTACCCACTTGCGGAACTTTGCCTCCCTAGAAGAAACCATGTTGAAACGGATGAATAATTTGGGAAGCCGGGTAGTCTTAATTGCTGAATGGTACATATATGTCGAGTAGGCAAGACTTTACACCAGTAGAGAGCAGCTGCAGGCGCATGTCCAGCACAGAAGCCAGGGCATTTCCTGATCTCGAAAATGCGTTGTGAATGGACCCCCGCCCTGATTTACCGTTTTCATAACACAGACGGAGAGCGAGGGGAGTGGAGGTGATGCCGTTTCCAAAGTAAGAAGATAAAGCTTACCAGAACACATCAGTGAATTGGTCTCAACGATATGTCGCGATTGATGATTGGGTTTATGTCTCTAGGTCTATAATCGAATCCATTAGGCCAGTCAAAGGTCAATTTTTCATTCTTCAGAAAATCCAACTTTTTACCTTTAGACGCCCATGTCTACAAGATCGTATATTATCGCAGCACAAAACCTAACCGTGTTTCCTGATCAATTTTGGGTACAATGGTGTATAGTTCTATGCGCTTTGACCACACATGTACGATACATTGCTCCATTAATGTACTAATGTCGGCCCGTCACACGCGTTGCGCGCCATCGATGGTCGTCGCCCGGCGTCCGCGCAGGCCGCGGAACGCCGCGCAGTGCAGTGTCCATTGAACCTCACAAACCGCCCCTGCTCCGAAACCAGCAATACTGGAGACACCTCTTTGGTACCAAAACATGTGTAAAGGACGTCTCACAGGCTACTGAAAATTTGGGCGTGATGTGCCACATGCCGGAGAGGTATCCTCAGAAAATCTTACCAGGGCGAGGATTAAGAGCGAACAAAGTTCACCTCTGGTCTCCCCATGGTCGGCGGGCCTGACCGTCCCCAGGAAAGCCTTCTTCAGTATACCCTGAGCCTCTCCCTCCCACTTTGTGAAACGTTCCTATGCTTCCCAGGCTTCCTGCACGGTCAAGAAGATCTTACAAGCTTTTGATGAGCTGGGTTCATTAGCACGGGCCACTAGCTGACTTCGTCAGCAAGAGTCCCGCACGCAAAGCGGCCAGACGCGGGTCAGCCAAGACACGCATCTAGTACAGCCTTTGTGCGTGCACTCACAGAGGTGGGTCTTCCCACGCTGCGCAAGGTTCAGTAGGAGGTTCGGACGGCTCAGCAAGAGGTTCGGACGGTTCCAGTCGGAGGTTCGGACGGTTCAGTCGTGGGTTTGGACGGTTCAGTCCGAGGTTCGGACGGCTCGGTCGGAGGTTCGGACGGCTCAGTCGTGGGTTAGGACGGCTCAGTCGGAGGCTCCAGTGGTTCATTCGTGGTTTCGGACGGTTCAGTCGGAGGCTCGGGCAGTTCAGTCGTGGGTTTGGATGGTTCAGTCGTGGGTTCGGACGATTCAGTCGGAGGCTAGGACGGTTCAGTCGGAGGTTCGGACGGCTCACTCGGGGTTCGGACGGCTCAGTTGGAAGTTCGGGTGGCTCAGTCGGAGGTTCATACGGCTCAGTCGGAAGACGGGCGGTTCGATCGCGGCTTCGGACGGCTCGGCCGGAGGTTCGGACAGTTCAGTCGGAGGTTTGGATCGTTCAGTTAGAGTGGCCAGCACTGCCCTGTCAGATCGGTCGGCCACAGCTGCCCTGCACGTTATTCTGACGCAGTGATGGCATCGAGAGGCGTACCTTAAGACAGTCGCCACACAGAAGGTACCTTTGGGGCGAAATTTAAAGCTGCGCGGTGTGACCAAAGCACGCCCAGGCGAATATCAACGTGACGGTGAGTTCCCATATCAATCATGAGCTCAGAATACCGACCTAAGCTCACGGACATATGAACGATTTCACATTGGGGAGGGTGCGTCGGTGGAAAAGCTCTAGTAAAACCTATTTAGGCACGCCACAGGCGTGTGACGTTTCTTGCATAACGTGTAACAGAACGACAGGTTCTAACTTTCAATCTACTTAAGTTATGTGCCCCGCTAGATCTTCAACTGTTAACATGCATTCACATGCATATTAACATACGAGCCAATTTGATAAGGGTTGTTGCACATATCCCACCGGTGCCTCGCCTTGTGTATGCCACTGCGAATGCTTCTCCTTCAGATGTTTGTCCGTCCTTATCGCAACAGGTTGTCGTCCGGCCTTGAGGTACCTTTGCAGCCGGTAATAAATTCAAACCCAGACTCTATGCCAGCCAGCTCGTTTTTCGCTCCCACAGTCGGCCGAGAACAGGGTGGGAATAAAAACCAAGCGAGGTGCTTGCTGAGCGCTGACTCTCTTTATCTGAACTCGGCATGAAATGCGCTTACTGATCCAAGATGCACAGACTCGCATAAAGACGCTACTGTAGTGAGGCAATACGTCATTAACTGCCTTCGTATTGCTAAGCGCCTTTACAGCCTCTGTTCACGTTGCATGTTTCCAGGGTCAGAGACAGCGCAGCGGGGAGGGGGGGGGGGGCAGCGCGGGCCCCGTTCCCCGATGCAAGGTCACGTTTTTGCGTTCTCATAATTTTATTACGGCTTCCTTCTCAAAGTCAGGCTTTTGCAACTATGTATATCTTACCAAAATCAGATCAAGGAGGCCCACAAAACTGAGCCGGGGCGTGCTAATCAGGCAGAAAACCTCGACCGCATCAATAGGCCCATGTTGTCAATCAGGAGACCCTCTGTTGTGCTAGGGAGACCTCTCTGCTGGCTCGGGAGGCCTCTGTCATGAACTAAGAGCCCCATGTTCTGGATAAAGAGGCACCCTCTATGCGTCAGGGGACCCATAGTCTGGACCACGAGGCGTCAGAAGGCCTTTTGTCCGGATCGGCTGTCCAGTTTTGGGATATTGACGCCCGTTGTCGGATTTGGAGACCCTGCTGTGAATTGGAAGGATAGTATTTTAGAATAAGAGGCTTCCCCATGCATCAGAAGGCCCTGGCTTGAAATACAGGGCTCTGGCTCGGAAAGAGAAACCCTTTACTGCACCAGAAATTCCATAACATTTATCGGGTCCTGCTTCCAAATTCCCTCCGGAATATTTCAGGCGATCTGTATTTGGACCCATTTACTCTCGCAAAAGGTGTTTCTTCATTGTCGAATCAATTGAAATTAATAATGACTCAAATAATAAAATTGCATAGTAGGGCACGTGTCTCCGGTGTTCTTTCTGTCCTGAAACCGCGAGCCCAAGAAACCGGCTTGTGAGGAGACGGCCCTAGTTTGAAAAATGCTTGGTTTGAAAAAGTTTGCCCCCTCTCATCAAAATGCGTCGCGTCGCCGCTGCAAGGAGCTGCGAATTCAGATTTGTCCACCATCCAAAATGGAATATTTTACTATGTTACGTGTCGTGAGCCTGTAGCTCATTCCATTTCAGACTAGCGATTAAGTCGGTCGGTCATTACGAAAGTGTTTCAAAATTATCTGCGAATGAAACCTGACTGTTCCATGGTCACGTATGAGTCACAGTTCTTATTTCCTACATGACATATGTAAAAACTTGCATTAAGTTCCCTTAACTCCCTCTAGCGGGTTATATCTCAGAATTCATATGGGTTAAAAGTCGTTGAACCCAACAAAAACTGCACGGACACCAGACACTGAACAACCAAAGCCCGCAAACGAACATCTATCATCGTAAGTTCCACCAAAAAACGCTCAAACGCAATTGAACCTACCTGCCAAGGCGTTCTGAATCCCCAAGACCAGCACCACTAGTACCCACGCCCTCGCCATCTTCACCCCTTGTACTGCGCCGCACCGGCCACTCACAGCGCCCTCCGTCCTTGCAAGACAGGAATACAGAGGCACCCAGCGGCAGAACGTGGAACTACTGATGTCTGGAGGTCACCGCAGCTGTCGTTAACCCGGCGTCGTGGTCCGTGTCGTTTTACGACATTTGAGCAGGAGCTTGACAAATGAGCTGCGCGGGCTGAACGGATCAGATGTCACATGAGCTGCTCCTCGGCACGCTATCGATTGCTTCCTGGTGTCGACATTTTCAGCACGTTTCTGCAGACTTGCCCCACGGCAGTCCTGCTAGGTAACAAACAAGCGTGAGTCACCGCACTGCTCCGATATGTGCTACAAGGAGCTACCTCTCGCCAGTGCAGAACAGAGATTAGCACATTCACCAGATTACCTCCTCCCCAGGGCAGAAAGGTCTTTTTAGCAACATACCGGGCCACTGGAAAAGCCCTAATACAATTCCGGCCATCTGGGTTGAGCATCAACTTTTTGCCCCGCCTGGTCTCTGAGCTCTGGCTTATTACATATCTGTAGGGCGGAAAACGTAGAGTTTTGGTGTTCCGTTCTCACCTACAGCGCATTTTTGCATTGTGTGCCGCAGATTCACTTGCGAAGTGGTCAGCAAGATGAACACCTACTGGTAATGCGATGACGTCTTCCCCACCCGTGACGTTTCGAATTTTGCATTTTGGTCTGGGGTCTCATGGGTAATGATGCAACGGACGTCAAGTAATCTGAAAGACACTTAATCAAAACGTAGCATGACTCAGTTATGTTAACAAAAACATTGAGACCGTGCCTGGCACAGGGCCCTTTCACTGCCTCACTATGAGCCCTTGCATTGTCGTCTATCCCGTCTCCTTTTACTATCAGCGGGCCCGGTCACAAAGAGGCTCCCTGACATTCGGGGTCACGTTCCTGTCTCTGTTCAGAAAACGGAGCCATGGTCGACTCGGGACCATTGCCAATATATGGTCCCCTGTTAGGCGTACTGTGGCCCTCCTGACCAATACAACGGTCCCTCTTTGCTTCAGTGACCCCGACCAAGGCAAAGGGTCCCCTGACTGGCAATCGTGGGCCCCGGGATGGTCTCAGCTTCGGAAATGGGTCCTATGCCGCCACGGGGCAGACCGTTCGATCCGCTCCTTGTCCCCAGGGGCCCTCAATGGGCTCAAGAGGCCCTCTGATGGACATTTACGAACCGGGATCTCCTGATACAGTCTCTGGCCAACTCTTAGCGCCCCCAGTTAGACCCTTGATCTTTGGTCTCAAAGAACCCTAAGGGCCCGTCTGGCCTAAAGGGGAAACATGTGTGCTGCCGGTGCCCCCCCCCCCCCTAGCCCTTCCTCCCGCCCTGTGCTAGGCCTTCAGCTTATGATTGGCCCAACTCAGATCTGAAGAGCCCATTTTCAGATCAGAAACGCCCATGTAAGTTTAGGCCTGCAAATGACCCATCTCCAATCAGGAAAGGTCCACCGTAGGTTCAGAAAGGGCCCGTGTTCGGTTAAGAAGGAGCCCATGGTAAGTTTAGAAACGGTCATCTCATGTCTGGAAACGGCCATAGAAGACACAAAATGGCCCTTATTGATCAGGAGACCGTACATTTTAGGCAGAACAATGGAGCATCTTGTGTGCCGAAAAGACACCTCTCATCTTTTAGGCTCGGGATGCGCCTACGTCTGTTTAAGTCAGAAATGGCCCATGTTAGGTCTGAGAAAGGCCATTTTTCCATACCAGAGAAGGCACAGGTCAAGTCCGGGAAGGGTCATTTTTGCTTTCAGACCTGAAAATGTTCTCTCTCCAACACCTGCAAAGACCTGGGAGAGGATGGTCCCGCTTAGGCCCAGAATGAGGATGAGTATGGGCCCCACCATAGGCCCAGAATGAGGTATCACCAACCAACGGGTAGCACCATCCCAACTCCAGCATGGGCCCGTTAAGCCGAGCTGAGGTCCATGTGCCAATTTTCGGACCACCTGCGGCGATCAGGAATGTTGTTCCGTCAATTAGAGCACCTGTGTCGATCCGGGGTCAGCTGCGGTCTGCACGGGTCAAAAGGCCACCCGTGTCATAGAGGGGACCAATGTGACATGATGTATGCCCCTAAGGGACTCCGGATCGGCCAGGGAATCCGTCCAGTGTCGCCAGAATGGTGGCCGGAAGACACCCCGCGGTGGGACAGAATGGACCTTCAGCCCCTGATCGGGAACACGAGCGTGCCTCCTTGTGTTCTACTCAAGGAGCTCATGGGCGGAAACAATGGGTATCATTAGTGTTGAAAAGAATGAATCGAAATAAATTGAGAACGAGCGAGTGCATCCAATTAAGGTTTATATGACGTTTGTTTGCCTGAGAACATTTACTTTCTTGCAGAATCTACTGGCGAAGCAAATTATTTAAAAGTTTGAGCCTGCGCGCCCGCAACTCGGAAGCAAGGACAGTTTGCAGTTTCCATAAAACCGAACGGCGTTGGCCACTGCAAGAAATATCAGGCGGCGAGTACGTGTGCGCGAGAGCGATTGTCGTAGAATAATATTTCGGAATGTCTTAGAACACTAAATGGTATCTTCAGATACCGGGCTGGGCTATTTTTTTGCAACCTTGAGGTTGTCCTCTGGTCAGATTAACAGCTACAGCAACACAAAAATAAAGATTCTACACTAACTCTCCAGTTCTGCCACCAGATTTCAGCAACACTTCGTGGTGATGTAAAGGCCAATACGTTCGTCATCAATTTAAAAATCGCACACGTGAAATATACGCTTGGCCACCTTCTAAATGTAAGGTTTGTTGTCCTATAGCTTTCAAAGGTACTTTTGTCCAATATGTCATCATTTTCGTCCATCCATTGGATGAACGAAATAGCTTAGCATAGCGAAATAGCATAGCTTAATGTTTGCTGCGGGACCGCCACTGCATAGCCTGAGAAGACTGCAACGCTAACGTCGAGGTTTTTTTTGCTAAGATTTGCGAGCGCACATGCTCAAAACTAAGTTACATAACTTATACCACTAATCAGTTCTGACCAAATGTTGAACATTTCCAGACAAACATGGCTTGGCCAAATCACTACAAATTGTTGACCCATTTCGATCTGCAGTTGCGGGGTCCTCGATAACTTTGTACAGCCTAGATAAGATTCTGACAACGCTTCTGAGTTCTATTGGCTTAGAAAAAGTCCGCTGGACTATAGTAAAACAAAGGACGCCAGTGATTTGTTTCATGCACTCGTCCTGCATTCTATGCGTTCTCTGCATGCATGCATTCTCTATGCTGGTTCTTTGCCATCCTTCAAAATAAATATTTATGCCAGTCCTTAACGGGTTCTATCCCACAATGGTGCATAATTCACAAAAGGCTGGTATGATAGCCAGTTTAAGGGGGAATTTTCCTGAGGTGTCAGAGATTACTTCAACGTTCCGAACATACTTTTGTGTTGGATTTCCCGTAGCGCATGTCTTTGCAAACGGAATGTCGTATTGTATAACACTGCGTATCTGTTATTAGTGCGTAAATTTTCGCGAGCTCAAAAGTCTGTAGTTGTACGGATGCAATTTTCACAGCGCAAACGGTTGACAAGCTTCGCATGCGTAGCTGGCAAACCTCGCATGCGCAACGACTCGCGTTGCATCTCTTCGCGTGTGCATTTCTTGGCGTGGAATTATTTTGTTTCGTATTTGTTCTCAGCGCATGTTTTGCATGCACCATTTTTGGTACCACATGTCGTCCTCTATCCAGTCATTTGTGCTGCTTTTTTCGTCGCCCGCATTTTTCGCATCAAACTTATCCAAGTCTGAGGCACTGTTAGTACGTAGTTTTGCGGGTATGTACATCTACGATTGCTATGCTATCCAGGTACGAACGCTTGAATGCGAATATTTGCGCACGACGTTTTGCGTACGAGGAGCTGCATGATGAGAGTTGCGAACGAGGCGCTACATACGAAGAAATGTGATGCGAACTTTTGTGTGGTCGCACGCCAATGTGTGCTGTTGGGCAGACAGATGAAGCGAAAGTAGCCGATAGTCCGTACAGGTTAGTTATCGGGATAAGTTGTGCACTCCACAAGCCATGCTAAGCAAAGGCACCGCCGACTTCCGGCGCCAACCGAGTGACCACCTGTTGATGCGACTAGATTCTTTTAAAAAGTGATGTATCTACATCAGAGAACCTCGCAGATATTTGTGGCGCTGCTAGCTAACATTCATATCATCAAGCCAGCAGCACCTCCAAGGCAAATTGATGTAATATGCTCATAATAAGAATGTGTGCGACGTGGTTTACAAACATTTATTTTGTTGTCATCTGCGCAAAAGTTGTTGAACCGTCTGTCAGCTTATTTGGGCCTGCACAGGAGACGGCCGGCTAGTGAGCATAGACACACGCAGAGACCCCACCGGCCTCCGTCGTGGTGTTTGTTTCTCAAGGTCTCCATCAGAAAAGAACGTTGTATGTACTTAGCCGTACTTTCCATGGATGAGCAAATATGTTAGCAAATGCTTGCTCAGTAGAAAAATGGAGAAAGCTTTATCACAAGTCTACCTACGAGTTCTCTAGACGCGAGGCTTCCAAGACGGGGTAGCGAGTAACGACGATTGCCGGCAGCGGCGAGAGAGACAGCGGCTAATCCCGCTGAGTGTATTGGACGGATAACCGGCCGCCGGCACGCGGACGACCAGCGCCCCACCCGCACGACAGCGCCGGACGATAACAGCAGTGCACAGGTAACGTATGCCGGACCTCGCGTCCCTAAAACACAACAGTCAACAGACGGCGGGCGCTCGTGGCCCGGTCGTAATGCTCCCGTGAAAGTGCAGCGTTCGAAACCCCCTCCTCGCGCACGCCCCGCACGAATCTCACTCGCTAGTCGACTCGCTCTCCCCGCTCGCGCGTCGACGCCGACGTGGCGTCGTCGGCGCCGACCTTGCGTCCCGGGCGCGACGAGCGCGGGCGGACAAGCGCCGGTTGCGCCGGTCAGCCGCTGGGGCAGCCTCAGGGCGCGACGAGGGCCGAGCGGTGGGCCTCCGATCTCGAGCGTGGAGAGCGCCGCGTCTGTCCACTGAACACTGGATTGGCACTGGAGGTCTGTACCGCCGAGGATCGGCCCGCGCCGCAGCCTGCGCCACTGGGCCGAGCGGTGGGCCACGGCCTGAGGTCAGTGGGTGTCGAGGGCCGGCCGGTGCGGGTGTGTCCACAGCGACCCCTGGACGGTCACGGCCAGTCAGTGCGGCTCACTGCCGGGGCTCAACACAGCCTCAGGACCTGACGCCCGGCCTTGATCACCGCGTCCATCCGCCAGTTCACCACGGCCACGAGCCGGTCCAGAGGTCACGACCCGGTCCTGAGGTCACGAGTCAGGCGGCTGAGGCGCGAGGCGGTCACGCCGACGCCACCTTGCCCAGCACCCAGTCGGTGAACTTGGAGATGCGGGTGCAGACGCCGGGCAGGTTGGGCTCGGCGCAGCCGATACCCCAGCTGATAATGCCGGCCAGGAACCAGCGACCGTCCTTGCCACGCACCTGCAGCGGGCCGCCAGAGTCGCCCTGCCGATTGGGGTAAGGCACGTGAGACAGGTGCCCCACGAAGACACGGATATGACAGACAGCCCGGTGATCCGGACACTTCGTATGAAAACGCCGTATCTGCACACGCCGGCAGTGATCGCCTGTCAGACGGCAGGTGATCACTGGTGATCAGGCAGGTGATCACAACAGGCGGTGAAACAGACAGACAACACAGCGAGCCACCAGTCCTAACAGACTGCAGGCGGTGAAACAGACAACACAGCGAGCCACCAGTCCTGGCAGACTGCAGGCGGTGAAACAGACAATACAGCGAGACACCAGTTCTGGCAGACTGCAGGCGGTGAAACAGACAATACAGCGAGACACCAGTCCTGGCAGACTGCAGGCGGTGAAACAGACAACACAGCGAGCCACCAGTCCTAACAGACTGCAGGCGGTGAAACAGACACACAGCGAGCCACCAGTCCTGGCAGACTGCAGGCGGTGAAACAGACAATACAGCGAGACACCAGTTCTGGCAGACTGCAGGCGGTGAAACAGACACTGCAGCGAGCCACCAGTCCTAACAGACTGCAGGCGGTGAAACAGACAATACAGCGAGCCACCAGTCCTAACAGACTGCAGGCGGTGAAACAGACACCGCAGCGAGCCACCAGTCCTGGCAGACTGCAGGCGGTGAAAGACAATACAGCGAGCCACCAGTCCTAACAGACTGCAGGCGGTGAAAGACAATACAGCGAGCCACCTGTCGGTGTAGGTCGCCACTCTGACACGCATTCCCAAGTCGGCCGCAGTGTCGCTTACAACGTCCGAACATGTTTGCAAAACAGTCTTTAACGCACACTTTTATGACGGTCATGAGCGACGGCGCGTATTTCTCATTGTGGAGATGGGGACGGGGTCAGTCATGAAGAACCTCGGTCATTTCCGTACTCCGGAGCTTCTCAGTTTAGTCCTTCAAGCCTTTGGGCGTCTTACGGCTCAAGCTGTGCTAAGTGGATTGCATCGTTTATATGCTCAGCTGTTACGTGCTCTCTGGCAGTGAGAGCAAACACAACTCTATGCTACGATGGCAGGGGTTGCTATGATGATGGCATGTGCACTGCTCTATAATGCAAGCTTATATGTTTCGTTTCTTCGGGGCGCTGAACATCCGGCTACATTAACAGATCCAGTTTCGGATTCGGTGACCAGGCGCTTTCGCCGAGTACACCATACTCCAATATCCACGGGGATTGTTGATGTAACAGGTTTAAGGAGCAGTAGCAGCGCCTCTAAAAATCCGAGATCCGCCGGTTGGGATCGGTCGTGGGGTGAGCATTCCAGCCGGCCGTGTCCGCTGAGCCGTGACTGCTCGTCCCACGGCCCTACCCACCGCTGTCAAACAGCAGTCCTCGCCGGGTGACAGGCGACAAGAGGAAAGGGAAAGTGCCGCCGCGCGCGCCCTGATTGTAATGAGCGCACGCGCCACCGCGCCGCACATTGTTCTTGCCCGGCGCGCCGGTGTGGCACAGCGCGCTTGACCTGCCATGCAGACGCGGTGACTGTGATACGGCCGCCCTCTCTCCGGGCGCTGGTGCCGGAGCCTGTGACGGCCGGCCAGCCCGCCGACGTCGGACAACGGTGACACGTGGTCTGACCGGGCCGGGCCGGACCGGGCCGGCACGCGGGTGCGACCCCCGTCCGGCACGTCAACCGGTGTCGGTGGTGGCGCTGAATGGACTGTGGGGCTGACAGGCACGTCGCTCGTGCGAAAGCGGCCCGGTGGAGATTTGCTGCGCCAGTGGCTTCGAGCCCACGGAAGGCTGGGCAGCAGTCCTGACGGACTCGATGGAAGAAAGCCAGCCCGGCCCCTCTGCCCGGTTAACCAAGAAACGCGTATCCGACAAGGTCGGCTAGCCGGGCATCGCCAGAGCTTGCCTTGACTTGACGAGTGTTTCCTCTATATCGAGTCATGCTTGGATCTCTCAACCGTTTCTCTCCCGTTCGTGATCCCAATGAGAAATCTTCGTTCCAAGATGATCTTGACGTCTGTCCGAGTTTGATGTTTGTCGCGGTAAGCGTTCGCAGACAACCGACGAAGACGACAACTGTTTTTCATCGTCACCTCACATCAGGGCCCGGACAACAAGGTGCTGGGTGAAGTACGGTGTGAGAAACACTGGCCAGGATAGCAATAGTTAATAACAGGAGTGCTTGATCACGTATACACAGCTGATGTCTGGCATATGCTTAGCTGATATTCGTAGGCTCTTAGTACTCGCTCATGTCACAGCTGATTACAGCAGCTGATGATTGAGACCAAAATGCAAGCAGAGGGTGGGAGACCGAGACGGACAGAACAGAGCAATAGAGAGAGGTGGGAGAAAAGGCTAAGTGGGCAAGCGGGCCGGAAAGAACATGCAACTGACAAACAGAGAAATCGCACCTGAAGGGTGTGGACGGCGTTGCTCTAACCCGTTGCCGATTTTGTCGCCGTTTCTCCTCAGAAACTAGACCACAGCCACCACCTGTTATTGTCATGCGACACTGCCCTGCAAACCGGCTTCTGAAGTCGCCGCCGCCGGCCGGGCGGCCGAGGCGTGGCCCGGCCGCCACTCGCGCTTTTTGTGCCGCCCGTCTGTGACCTGCCACACTTTCCCGGCACGGCACGGACCGAGCTGGACGGCGGTCAGACACACGTGGGAAGCGACGCCGGCCTGGAGCGTGGCGCACGGACCGGGCCGGGCCGGGCCGGGCTTCGGGACGTACGCCCTGGCCGGGGCGCCGCCGCCGGGCGCTGCCAACGCCCGGCGTCCGCTCAGTCGGCACAGCTGCCACGGTGTCCCCGTCGCGTGTTGAGCGCGCCGTGCGATTGGCGCAGTAGATGAGACACTGGTCGTGCAGCCCAACCTGCTATATCAACCATCACAGCCATAACGAGTCTCGTACTTTCACTAACGGTCTCGTGCAATTGTATATGCTTGCTTCATTACTTGCAATTATCCGTTACTTTGACGCTGACGACATTCAGCGGTGTTGGCTCGCTGTGCTACTTCACTGGAATTCCTCGAGCGACGTCACACTTTCCATGTAATCCAGCAGCGCGCAGCTCTACCCGCCAGGGGCCCGTGTCTTCCAAGCCGTGACGTCGTGCGGCCAGATTTTACGCTTCCGTGGCAGTACTCACCGCAGAGTGGAAGGCACTGATGCTAACGCCTATGTGTTAGCTGCTCTTGCATATATTTCCACGTCGATCCTTTTCATGTGGTAACGCAGCCTAAATGAAATCAGATGCAAACAAAAGCTTACGTAATTATTCCGGTTCGGTGAACATGTATCATGATTCCTGTGCCTGAAAATGCGCCGTTGGTATAAATTACCGTCGCGTGGTTGGTAAATCCCCACCTGACAAGAATCCGTTCCTCCGTTTTCGTATCCGGCGCAGAGGAATATCTCTGGAATGTACTCCTTGCGCCCAGCTTTCTTGAACAGCTGTTTGCATTTGCTGTTCTCCATGATGGGAACGGTGGCCTGCGGATGAACCAGTTTATCAGCACAATCTTTGTCTTACGACGACGCGAGCATTCTAGATGATATCATCGCATCAACTTGATGAACTTAATATATGCATGCCCATAGGCACGGAGGTTACGCTCGTCACAAGTCAACCCCACCCGGGAAGTTGACAAATACGCCCGTGTAACCTCGACCACCGAGCGTCACCTCCGCACTCATAAGCGCTTACACCAACAACACACGACGTTTTGCGTACGATCCGGACGTCCGCTCCGCCGCCCGACAGGTGCCGCGGCGTAAAGCCCCGCTGCCGGCGGGCCCGCGGCCGTGCACGCCGCCGACGCCGCGGCGCCACTTCCGTCACGCCTCGCGTCTGGCTGGCCCGGGCCGCCGGCCCCGCAGCTCGCCCGCCTCACGAGCCTCATTTTCCGGCTCCGATCAGCGGGGAACTGGAGCGCGCCCGCCGCGATCCCCGGTCGGGGGGGGGGGGGGGGGGGGGAGGGGCGCCGGCGCCGCTGGAGCCGCTGCTGCTCCCGGTGCTTGGCGGAGGACGCGCGCGGTTGTCGTGCGGTGACGGGGCTTGTAGCGGCACAAGGTGACGCATCGTTACGTCAGTGACTAATGAAATGGTTCCGCTCGGTCATTAGATAACCAGCAACGGTGACAATGGTCGCGTTCGGTTCACTACCTCGATGATGGCTCTATGTGCTCAGTCGATTGCACTCAGGTGCTGAATCGAGACACGCTATAATTATAATACTTAGAGTAACGGACAATAGCACGTTCTGCGCTCGCAGTCCTCCCAGCGCAGCGGGCGACGCGGGGTCGTCCCCAGCCTCCCAGCGCAGCGGGCGGCGTGGGGCCGTCCCCAGCCATCCCAGCGCAGTGGGCGACGCGGGGTCGTCCCCAGCCAAGCGTCTCACTCGCCTGCTGCAGTATGCTGGGCAGCGTGCCGCCTTCGCTCAGTCGTCCCCAGCCGGTGACGGTGGCGTTCTCGCCCACCATCAGGTCGTCGTTGCCCGGCAGGCAGATAGGGTGTACGTTCGGCGTCAGCTCCACCGGCTTCTCCAGCTTGACCAGTGCCAGGTCGTACTCGAACGAGTAGAAGTTGTACTTGGGGTGCACGATCTTGTTGACGGCCGCGCGCTCCTGGTACGGGTACGGCTCGAGTACGGATCCGAAGTCGTACTCGCCGACCCGGACCCGGATCTGGCTCAGTAGCAGACTGCGACAGACAACATGATGAGTCAGGCCGGATCCGGAATTGTAAAAACCAAGTCACCGACTGAGAAAACCAAATTAACCGTCAGGACTTAACTTACGAAGCGATACGCGATGGTCACATACACGCGCTTTGATGGTCAGGACTTAAGATAGGGCTTAACCGAAGTGTCCTATACCACCTAAGACCTAGCCCAGCTGGCCAACTGCTCGACAAAGGTTCACTGCAGTCTGGGGTGCATTGCATATCGTTGCATTGCAGCTGCAGTACACATAGGAATGGTCGGAAAGTCCTGGAAGAAATGCTTATTTCCGACCACCAATATATGCTGAAAAACACAGACAAACTTCCCAAGCACTGATTACCGGCCATCATCACTGATCCTACCGGCAAGAAGGCAGTGCGCGAGCGCCGATCAGCGACCCCCCCCCCCCCCTCCCGTTACTCGGACTCACTCGTCGACGCAGTGTCCGGCGGTGGCGACCCACTGTTCGTTGAGCAGGGCGCCGCCGCACCGGTGCGTGGTGCTCAGGCCGAAGAAGGAGGTGCGTCGCACCGACACCTGCCACGGAAAGCCACCGAACGGCGCGTTCTTGCCGCCCACGATCCTCGTCTCGGCCACGTCGACGGCGCGCGGGAACAGCGGAGGGACTCCGCACTCTGTGGGACGGGCCAGGCGGTCAGAGAGGGTGGGCCGTGTTTACGGGAGGGTGTCATGTTACCGAAGAACGCGACTGAATCCGTTACATGCAGCCCAGCATCTCCTCGCCACGAGCATTGCACCAGTGGTGCCACGGTCACAACCGAGGGACGAGACTACGAACCTGTTAAGGTGAAGGATACAGCTGAAGAGGTATTGGCACAGCGTGACGTCACGAAGAGTGACGCGATCTGAGTCAGACGGACTTTTTTCAGACCTAACGACCTAACGCGACCTAACCAGACCTAACGCGCCCTGGCCCTAACCGTCTGCTGGCGTTCATGTTAACATGACACATGCCATGTGAAGATGGCGTAGCATCTCCAACTCGGATATATCTCCTACTTCATCTTGCCCACCACCTCAGCTCAATAAACCCTCTCAATCCCTCAATCCCCCACAACCTCTCAATCCCTCAATCCCCTCCAATCCCCTACCCTACTTAACATCATCCGGGGGAAAGACTGATCTCTTGTCTCCCCTGCCTCTTGACTAGCTCCTGGTCCCCCTGTTGTACTTCATCTGCCTCCTGTGACCCTACGAACAAGTTGCCCTAAAGCCTCCCCAGCCTCTCCCGTTCCTCATGTCGCTCCCGTCATTCCAAGCCAGGTCTGATCCATGTCCTCTGCCTACCCCTCACCTGCTGCCCGACTAGCTCCCGTCGCTCCCAGATCGGGACGCGTCGTCCTCGGCGGCGGCGGCCGCGTCGTCGTCGTCCTTGTCGTCGTCGTCGTCGTCGTTGTGGTTGTAGTCGTCGTCGTCGCTCTCGTGGTGGTGGTGGTAGTGGTCGTGGTAGTGGTAGTGGTCGTGGCCATGGGCGTAGTGCCCAGCGGGCCGGGCCAGCCGGGCCGCGTCGGCCGCGTCGGCCGGGGCCACGGCGTCGACACGTCCGGCAGCGTCGCCTGCACCTCGACCCACTGCACGGCGGGCGGGCCCGCGCCGCCGGCCGCCGCCAGCTGACTAGAGGAGGCCGCCTGCTGGCCGGCCGGCGGCGGCGGCGGCGGCTGTCGCGTCGGCCGCGGCGGGCGCGACCAGGCGGGGGGCCTGGGCTTGAGCGCGCCCAGCGGCCCCGAAGGGATCTCGTTCTCCTGCTCGGACAGCTCGTCGGGGATGACGGTGGGCCGCTCGGCGGCGCCGGGCCGCGACGGACGCGACGAGCCCCACTGGAGCGGCGCCGTCACGTGGTCGACGGAGGGCCCGGGCGTGACCTCCGGCCCCGGCGATGGCCACTCGTCGACGATGGTGGACGGCCGGTCGTAGAAGCTGGACGGCTTGATCGGGTACTGGGCCGGACGGTCGGCGAGCGATGACGGTCTGTCCGGTGAGCTGGACGGCCGGTCGGGATAAGTCGGCCTCTCTGGGTATGACGACGGTCGGTCAGGATATGTTGAAAGCGTATTGGGATACGTGGATGGTCGATTTGGATATGATGATGGTCTGTCCGGATATGTGGACGGCCTGTCCGGGTATGTGGATGGCCTGTCCGGATATGTGGACGGTCTGTCTGGATATGTGGACGGTCTGTCCGGATATGCAGACGGCCTGTCTGGATATGCAGACGGCCTGTCCGGGTATGTAGACGGCCTGTCTGGATTGTCCGGGTATGTAGACGGCCTGTCTGGATACGTGGACGGCCTGTCCGGGTATGTAGACGGACGATTTGGATATGTAGACGGCCTATCATAAGCTGTTGACGGTCTATCAGGAAACGTGGATGGCCTATCCGGGTAACCAGACGGTCTATCCGGGTACTGGTAGGGCCTGTCCGGGAAAGACGCAGGCCTGTCGGGGTATGTGGACGGCCTGACCGGCGACGTTGAGGGGAGTGGCCGCCGCGTGGACGCGCTCCAGGCCGGCCCGGCGGAGGACCAGGCGCCGCCGGCCGGCGCCGCCGGCTGGGTGGCGCCGGCTGCCTCCAGCAGCGACGTCCAGCCGCCGGCGTCTGTCGCGCCAGCGGCGGCCGTGGTGGAGGCGGCGGCCGTCATCGACTCGCCCTCTGGCAGCTCGCAGCAGCCGCCGAACATGAAGCGATCGGTGCAGATGCCGACCGGCGCGCCGCCCTTCTTGACGCACTCCCAGACGAACATGCAGACGCCGCGGCGGCCGGTGCTGGAGGAGCGGCACGGGGACGGCCGGATCTTCTGGCTGGAGCCTGCCGGTCACAGAGTGGCGGGTCACGGACGGACAGAGGCGCAGCCAGGCCCACAGATCAGGGGAGTCAGAATCTGACAGAGACGCAGCCAGGCCTACAGATCAGGAGAGTCAAAATCTGACAGAGGCGCAGCCACCCCGACATATCAGGGGAGTCAGACACTGCCAGAGGCGCAGCCAGGCTCACAGATCAGGGGAGTCAGATGTCTGGCCACCAAGCCGCCCGAGTATATGGGCGTCGTCGTATGAATTGATAGAAGTAAGGCGATATGGACCTTCTAGGCCATTTCGATATTCCAACGCAATGGATAGGTTGCGTAGTTTGCACAGAAAGTGTGGTCTCGCTGATTTGAATGAACATGCATAATTACCGTACGCACGACTCGTGGGATGGGGTCAGCCATTCAACAGAAACACACACTGGAGACAAAAATCAAAAACCACACTAAAATTGATATCAAGATACAATGCACACAAGAGCTCTTGTCCTAGCTTTGTAATTTATAATCGCATGACAGCTGAAGCCCTGCTTGAATGTGTCTCCTATCGTGAAGACAGCATGGAACGTGAGCCAAACTGGCGCTGGGTAGGAAGGCACACATGTTTTCATCCGTCGGTAACATATTTGCTCGATTATTAGGGCGCCCGCCCGCGGCCGTGCGCGAAAGGCCGTGGGCTCGGGCCCATAGCCGTGCGCGAGGAGTTGTGGGCTCGGACCCGCGGCCATGCGCGAAAGGTCGTGGGCTCGAACCCGCGGCAATGCGCGAAAGGTCGTAGGCTCGGGCCAGCGGCCGTGCACGAACAGTCGTGGTCGTGGGCCCGTGGCCGTGTGCGAGGGCTGTGGGTTTGAACCCGCGGCCATGCGCGAAAGGTCGTGGGTTCGGGCCAGCGGTCGTGCGCGAAAAATCGTGGGCTGGAAACCGCGGCAATACGCGAAAGGTCGTGGGTTCGAGCCAGGCCCGCAGCCCGGAGTTACGTCGTGCCCGAGCCAGACACTGTGAGAGCTGACAATGCTTAATGTTTTGAGCTGCCAATTGAAGTCGTCGCTAGCCTCCAAAACTCATCATACAGTTTGTTTTCCACATGGCTGTTTAAACATGATAACCATGACTGGGTTCATGGAATAGCGTTGCAGACTCATTGAAAAGCTTACACTCGAATTCCAAGCGCGATTTACCTAACCGAGATGCAAGAATGCATTACTCGAAGCACTCATCCCTCGGTTCCAGCAAAAGATGGATGAGACCCACCGTGGCACTCCAAATGAAAATTAAGTGCAAAGCAGAGTTGGAAATGCAACTTACATGTGAGCCAATAAAAGGGGGCCAGCACAATCATGACATGGCCCATAGACGATCATAAAGGTGACAATGATAGCGATGGTATTAGCGAAATAATAGCAATTACACAACGCAACAGGATAACGACAGAATGTAAACGAAGTGCAAGCCACCCGTGTGCTCCATATTTTGCAATCCCAGCAGTGTATCAATTACGTTGAACTGCTGTCACACGATTCTGTTTACTATGCAACACGGAACAGGCACAAATGTTGTTGGGCAATGAAAAGAAGCGTTCCCTATTGCTCATGTTCCGTGTCATGACTCGAGCTGCAGGCCATGACGCATAACCGACACTAGCGCACCGCGTCCAAATGATCCTTTGTGAAAAGTCAGTCGACTGTGAGCTGTAAAGATGTGTGCTTGGTGTTTCGTAGTTATTTCATCAGCTCAATCGGCCGTTTGGACGGGCTTTGGAAATATAGCGGCAGAAGGCTTTTGAATCCTACCCCAATGGCATACATAATCACATCTATCATGGCAGCAACATAGCCCATGCCGTATGTGCCTACAGGAGTCAGAGCAAAGAATGATAACATGCCTGCCCATGCCGTGTGTGGCTGAAGGGAATCAGAGCGAAGGTTAAACGAACACTGAAGCATAATGCGCAGCTATAGGGTTATGCAACGTGCAGAATATCATGAACTTCTTCCGGTGCAGTCTTTCACGATACTCTACTTTGAATCCATAAGCAGCGTCTCGACATTGAGCAAATTCATCACTTTGATGATCGAGTATATCGCCACATGGTCCGCTAGAAAACTAGCATGACGTGTTGTAAGCCGTCAGAAACGGGAGCAAGTCTTGGACAAGTGTAATGCCTGGACGGGCCAATGTACCACTGTCGAATGACAACTGGCCATCAACCGCGAGCATAACACCATACGATGTGGACGGCTCTGATAGGACGAAAGGCGGTTTTAACATAATGTCATGCCTTTCGCTAGAAGTTAGGAAATTGAATCTCCGAACGTTTGCGTTAACTTGAAAAATCTGTGCGTGTTAGCAAGTTATTGGCTGTCCACAAACACTGAGCGACATCGTTTGAAACCGGTTGCAATCTTCGCAAACCTTTCGTAACGCACAATTAAAATCATCATCTACGCCCAACTGGCAAATGATTTCTTCGATGTGATGACCACCCAATGAACGGCACACCCGGAACTTATTCTCAGCAGCTTCGGAACAGTTTCCTCCACACACTCCCGTCCAAAGTGTCTCTTCTCGCACGTCCGTTTGAGCAGTATCCTTCCCTTTAAGTCTGTCTCAACAGTGTCCCATCTCACACACCCAGCTGGATCGTAACCCCTTAACACGCCCATGTGAACAGTGACCTCACGCATACACGTGAACGGTGACCCCCTCCCATACAAATCTGAACGGCGACCTCCTCCCATACACGTCTGAGCGGTGACCCCCTCCCATACACGTCTGAGCGGTGTCCCCCTCCCACACACGTATGAGCGGTGACTCCCTCCCATACACGTCTGAGCGGTGTCCCCCTCCCACACACGTCTGAGCGGTGACCCCTCCCATACACGTCTGAGCGGTGACCCCCCCCCACACACACGTCTGAGCGGTGACTCCCTCTCATACACGTCTGAGCGGTGACCCCCTCCCATACACGTGTGAGCGGTGACCCCCTCCCATGCGCGTCTGAGCGGTGACCCCCTCCCATACACGTCTGAGCGGTGACCCCCTCCCACACACGTCTGAGCGGTGTCCCCCTCCCACACACGTCTGAGCGGTGTCCCCCTCCCATACACGTCTGAGCGGTGTCCCCTTCCCACACACGTCCGAGCGGTGTCCCTCATCACGCACCCATCCGCTCAGCGTTCCGTGCCGCCCGTCATTGAGCGGAGTGGCGCGCCGCCCAGCTGCCTCTGTTTTGATTCAGTAAGGAGGTCAGTTTTCATGGTCCGTTTGGTGAAATGCTTGGACGCCGGCCGGCACGGCTGGGGAGCGGGAACGGCGGCCTCCACAGTGCCGGCACCGGCTCTGGACGACGTCGAATGCCGCTACGATCCTCACACGCGATCTCAATATTCATGTTGATGTTACCAACGAGGGAGGTTCGTGGACTCCCCATGGTCTCATCGGCCCCATTTCATGGTGTGCTAAGCTTGGCCCCACCTTGGGCTTCGCAGCGATGAGTAATCATGTAGCACCACAATGCAGGGCACCTCACTTGTTTCTCCCTGCAAGTTTCGAGGCAAGAACGGTTTGGGCCGCGTGGGGCCGAGACACCCCTGTCGGCTTGTCGAGTCTTCCCGACTCTGACTCCGACATGGACCACAGTCGGCGCCATGACGGTGCACCTTCGGCCCAGCCGTCTCCGATTCGTGCCAGGATCAGAGCGCGGGTCCCCGCCGGGCTGGCAGCAGACATCGGTCTCCGGCGACACGACTGCTCGCCACGAGCTGTCGGTGCCGGCGATCCTCCAGTTTTCTCCGACCCCGTTACTCGACAGAATCTCGTTCTCACTTGAAGACAATGAATACGGATCGTTGTCATTCGTAAAGCGAAAGTGAAAAGGCATGCAAAGTGGCATACGAAGCTGAGGTGTTTTTTGGGCTGCGGGGTTTGGCGTGACAAGGCCTTCGATGCCAGATGACATGCCTGAGAAACGCATCGTTTGCGACTGAGTCGCGTGAAACATCCTGATTTCTGACCTTTTTTGTACCATTGTGATGCTAATTTGATTCTCGAAACGAGCAGAATGGTCCGGAGTAATTGACGAATATACAATGTGCCACGCCAGAAGGCACGTAGATACGTTCGATTTTTTGTCCATAACGCCACCAAAAAACGTCGCGTCAGCCTTAACGACATGATACAGCTAGCTTGATAAAACCATTCAGACGCATTGTGGGATGCGGCACGAGTAAAGTGATAACAGGCGTGAGCGTTATCGCTATGTGGTTTGTACCAAAGTCTGAGCCAGTGAGCCAGACGCCTTTGGCGACCCTTACAAGCAAACATTACCAGTGCATAGAGATGGCATCGTTCGTTGGAATTTAATAGGTGATGTGGTCACTGGCGCGGTGTTTTATCGCTGATTCACATACCAACGGCCTGAGAGGTGACCGAGTATGGGTCTGGTCAGGTATAGCGATTTAGATACAAAACATTGATGGTTTTGTAACGATCTACAGTTTCGGAGGCTGTTGCCAAACTATCGTGAAAAAGGCAAAAGTTTTGGGAAGATAAGCATGAACTGTCCTAACTAAACTGAGTCAAGCAATAAGCGTGTGAACTATTCGACACGGTTGCACAGTCATTCTGGTCAGTCTGCCTTGGCTTAGGCTACGACAAATTGCATTTGAGGGCGGTTAGAATAAAGACGTTATCCGTTTCCAGATCCATTGCTGGCATCCCTGTGGGTGGACCGCGTTGAGACGGGTCAGCGTTTTGCAAACAGTACATTCTTACGCACCATACAGATGGCCTAACTTCTTTATATGTTCTGTCAAAATATGGTATCAATCTTTTTAAAACGCCCCAAAACGTGGCTGCTGCGTTTGCGCTCCAGCGCGTGCGCCCGGCCACTTACACCGGCTCGCGCTCATACCAATACCTCTGCTGGCATCTTCAGCAGACATTGCCGGTGTCATGGCGCGGGCCGTCTGCCCGCCGAGATCAGCCCGCGGTTTCGGCGCACATCGGGCAGTTTTTGTTTTGTTGTTTTGTTTTTGGAAGAACGTATTTTACGTTGACCGTACTATTTACCGTTAATTGAGTGGAGCTGGTTATATCTCACTCGTATTGCGATGGTGCAGAATTATCACCACTGGTCAGGGAGCTATCACCACTGGCAGGGATAAGCGTTCACACTGAATACCGTATGCATCAGTCATTCCAAATTATCGCCAACTATCAAATCACACTGAATTTTGAAGCTGTTCATCTTAAGCGGTGTGATAATATGCTTGAATGATCTAAGTTACGAGCGATTCCGGTCTGCATGCATGCAATGCGTGATGGCATGTGCAACGCATAAGTATAAATGCTTTGCTGCGCTAAATGAAGTAAAGCATTCTCTTGGCGTCAACGCTTCTCCCACCAAGTGAGCTGACATCACGCATCAGCCAGGAGCCGTCATCACTTGTTCATGTCATCACGGCAGGGTAAACTCGCTGGGTTTTTCTAGTTTATGGTAAACCTTGCAAGGTGACTGCGGCTCCACAACTGCATTGTCCGTGCAGCAATACTTTAAAACGATCAGGTACTCACGTATGCTTCTTCCATCTCGTGGAGCGTTGATAAGGTACTGGTGGTATGGCAGCGTTAAATTTGCGACGCCCGTGAACTGTCCCTGTGGTGATGGGTCAGCCGAGGCCGGCAGAAGATGTAGAAGCACTAGCAGCACGGCGAAAATGAGTGCTGCTCTTCTACATTGACTATCAATTATCTTCCGTCGTCCTGGAAAAGAAAACAGGCGTCTTGAAATCAAATATGCAACCACGGACAAGGTGGGTTACTCCCTGCTGCACACACTGCACACAGCGTGAGAAACCAACTCACTCTGGGCAGGGATTTTTTAAACTCAGGACATCTGGAGGCTGATTTACTCCAACAAGGCTACAAGGCTACTCAGTCTCCTTAAACGGACCCTGCACTCCTGAAAGCCCACGGCATCATCCCTGGTTTGTATGTCACCCCGCCACATTTGTCATGGTCGGTTTTGCTGTAGGGGAAATGGGTTAGCGTGATAAGTGGACCAGTTGCCGGCGCGACAGCGCCTGGAGACCAGCCGCGGCAGATGGTGCGCTCTGCTGAGAAATGGCTGCTGGCCGAGGCTGGACCGGGCTGGGTAAATGAGCTAGCTCTGGTGGCCGCGATGGCCGGCACAAGTTAGCCATTCACCTGACTGGGAAGAGACGACCGACCTACTTATGCCACCTGCTGAGCACGCGGCATGCGGGGCTAATTGGGCTGACATTACGCGTGCTGCCAGTCGGGGATCAATCAGAGCCGTCCAGGCGGCGCCGGGACCGGACGAGCCGGGATACACTGTACGGCGACGGCTCGGCACAAACCGGGATCTACTCCGCGGCGACGGCTCGGGACGAACCGGGATCTACTCCGCGGCGACGGCTCGGGACGAACCGGGATCTGCTCCGCGGCGACGGCTCGGAACCAGCCGGGAAATGCTACCCGGTGATGGCTCCGGACGAACTGGGATATATCACGCGTCCAGGGCTCGGGACGAACCGGGATATATTACACGACCATGGCTCAGGACGAAGCGAGACATATTACGCAACCAGGGCTCAGGACGAACCGGGACATATTACACGACCAGGGCTCGGGACGGACCGGGATCTACTCCGCGGCGACGACTCGGGACGAGCCGGGATATACTGCACGGCGACGGCTCGGGACGAACCGGGATCTGCTCCGCGGCGACGGCTCGGAACCAGCCGGGAAATGCTACCCGGCGATGGCTCCGGACGAACTGGGATATATCACGCGGCCAGGGCTCGGGACAAACCGGGATATATTACACGACCATGGCTCAGGACGAAGCGAGACATATTACGCAACCAGGACTCAGGACGAACCGGGACATATTACACGACCAGGGCTCGGGACGGACCGGGATCTACTCCGCGGCGATGACTCGGGACGAGCCGGGATATACTACACGGCGGCGGCTCGGCACAAACCGGGATCTACTCCTCGGCGGCGGCTCGGGACGAGCCGGGATATGTTACCCGGCGATGGCTCCGGACGAACTGGGATATATCACGCGGCCAGAGCTCGGGACGAACCGGGATATATTACACGACCATGGCTCAGGACGAAACGAGACATAATACGCGACCAGGGCTCGGGACGAACCGGGACATATTACACGACCAGGGCTCAGGACGAACCGGGATATCTATTCCTCGACGCCGGGATGGAACAAGCCGGGATATTGTGCCGGGGCAAGACAAGCCAGGATATAATTCCACAGTGCCGGGACAGGACGAGCCGGAACGCATAGTGGAACGCACAGGAGCCATAGGAGTGCAGTGGCGTATGCGGAGAAAACATTCTAAACACTGGACTGAAAGAAGCTGGGACCACAGACGAGGCTAACAAAATTGATATTTGTTTAACCTAACTCGGACAATTTCACTGAAGAGGTCCAGGCTACTGAGTTCAGGCTTGGACTTCATTTTGGATTAGTCACGATTCCATAGCATGCGACGCACTATCTACGTTTCGCGTCGGGGGCAAAGCACCGACAGTATTTCTCTCATCCAGTTTTCCCCTCATAGACCAACCAGCCCGCAGGTGCCGGTAGGGTCGGCCGGGACTGGTATATATATATATATATATATATATATATATATATATATATATATATATATATATATATATATGTGTGTGTGTGTGTGTGTGTGTGTGTGTGTGTGTGTGTGTGTGTGTGTGTGTGTGTGTGTGTGTGTGTGTGTGTGTGTGTGTGTGTGTGTGTGTGTGTGTGTGTGTGTGTGTGTGTGTGTGTGTGTGTGTGTGTGTGTGTGTAACTTAAGTTACTGGAGATAATGAAATATTATACTTCAGGTTCGTAAACGCAGGAACCTACCGCTTTTCCGTCAGCTCATCATCTTTAGCTTGCCATATCGCAGATTTGATAGGTGTATGCTGCCGTGTGCAGCGACGTTGGAGCTTCCCTAATTAACCCACAAGCTGCTCATTATCCAGTCCGTAAACGCCGGCATTCATCCACAGTCCAGCAATACCTTCGGGCTGCGCAAAGACGGTGATCGGCGTTGTCAGACCTCTGCCCCGAAGACTCCAGCCTGCCGTGCAGCGTCCGGTGACCCCTTTCCGCCACCACCGCACGCCAGTGACGCCGGCGGCCCGCCCTGCTACACGCCCGACCAGCCAGCCGGTCGATCGCCGCTCTCTGCCGGCCGCGTCATCACGCACATCCCGCCGGCCGGCCGCTAACGGTGGCGTCATGGCCGGCGTCACGGCCGCGTCACGGCTGCAGCGCCGCGCGGGTGATCGGCCCGGCCGCATCTATGGCACCGCAGCAGCCGCGGCCGACAGTCTGTCTCTCGGGCGGGCTTCACGGTCAGCACGCCCAGTGGTGCGTACACCACACGGGGATGATGTGTTCTGGGGTCCCGCCACTCTACGGAGCGGGACCGTCCAGGGCTGCCCTCACTCTACGGAGCGGGACTGTGCAGGGCTGCCCTCACTCTACGGAGCGGAACTGTCCAGGGCTGCCCTCACTCTACGGAGCGGAACTGTTCAGAGATACGCTACAGAGGCTGGATAGGCTCAACTCTTCACACGCTGGGCTACAGGGGCTCCATGAAACGGGTCTGATCAGGGGTCTGCACACTCCTCTGAGCGGATCCGTCCTACAGTTTAAACACCTAGCAGAGCGAACTTGCCCAAGACCTGCTCTCTGACCCGCTTAAGATCTGCTCAAGACCTGCTCTGATCCGCCGGTTCTGCTCAAGACCTGCTCTGATCTGCCGGTTCTGCTCAAGACCTGCTGCCCTAATCTGCCGGTTCTGCTCAAGACCTGCTGCCCTAATCTGCCGGTTCTGCTCAAGACCTGCTGCCCTGATCTGCCGGTTTTGCTCAAGACCTGCTGCCCTAATCTGCCGGTTCTGCTCAAGACCTGCTGCCCTAATCCGCCGGTTCTGCTCAAGACCTGCTGCTCTGATCTACCAGTTCTGCTCAAGACCTGCTGCTCTGATCAGCCGGTTCTGCTCAAGACCTGTTGCTCTGATCTGCCGGTTCTGCCCAAGACCTGTTGCTCTAATCTGCCGGTTCTGCTCAAGACCTGCTGCTCTGATCTGCCGGTTCTGCTCAAGACCTGCTGCTCTGATCTGCCGGTTCTGCTCAAGATCCGGATGCGGATAACCATGTTTCTGTCTTTTGATGCCACGAGCCGTATGTGTTGAACCGACGCCGGTTAATCACAGAAGTGGCGCACTATTGAATGAGTCTGCATCAATCGCTGGCCAGCGGCAGTTCGAAGGGGTTGGTCCAGACGACTGCCGTGCGCTTTGTTCTAACATAGATGAAAGGGCAAGACAACGATACCTGCACTGTACGTTGCAAAGCCATCTATGCATACAGCGCAGCATGTAACCAACGAGTGTGGCTGCACCTTGCACTCATTTCCCAACTATTTTGATGGTTTCGTGTTTTTACTGAAAACGTCGAATGTCTGCATGCAACCATTGTCCCAGGGCTATGGCGCTGCCAAATGTCTCCTAACAGTCCTTTGTTGATGTTCGAATGCCCAATTATTCACTGTGAAGAGAGCGTGGTAAGCATATGCGTGAAGCCTTTACACTGAAGCAATGTTCTCCAAACAATGGATTGTAACACGCATTGCAGGGCAGGGTTACGTCATGGTAGAGGTCTGTTTTCTACCACATCTAAGTATGTAAGAGCTAGTATGTAAAAACACGGCGACGAAATGCACACCATGACGTTTAATAAAGCTGCATCATAGTCATGGTAGCGTTCTTACGAAATTTGGACCCGACCTTGACCCGGACACCCATGAAGAAGTGAGAGACGGTTTTTGGTTTTCTACTGCGTGCACAGTTTTGTTGCAACATTGGTACATTGTCACCTCTCCGCACACTCGGCGCAGCGCCGCACTCCATTAACAGCTGGGCATCCCGAGTCAGCGACTGCATCATCGCATAGGTCAATATCACAGGCAGGAATGCAGGCACGTTTCTTCCGGTAAACAAACTTCGCTAGACTGCTATTGAAAATCGTCAACGATCGCTCAGATTCGTGGAGGTGTACTAATGGCGATAGTCGTGTGGAAAATGGGGTCACGGCAAGGATGTAGTTTCCTTTCCAGTTGGGGAGGGGGCTTTAGCCCCCCCCCCCCCAACGTTGGGAAGGGAGCGGGCAAAATCCGGAGAGAAACCTGTTTGATGGTATATTCTGAGGACTGGCTGGGTTATTTTTCATTGTTCAGCCCCAACTCACTTTGCCATACTACTCCCCTGGGTCACGCCATTCGCAAGAAAACTGGATTACCCATCTCTGCACAACAGTGTACCGTTTTCTGGTGGTGTCTCAACACACAACTTGCAATGTAATGTCTTCGAACAGTCATCGTCTCAAATCTATCATGGCGTCGGTTCTCAGATCAACGATGGCAGGGCAAATACTACTTTAAAAGCTGGGTTTCAGCAAGAAAGTCCTTGAGGTCCTGTGCATTTGGCATCACAAGACCCTATGTTCAAAGCAAGCGACTTTCGGTATATAACAAGGGGTACTGGCTCAACGATGGTCCAAGCAATCATCGGGATGTATGGAGAAAAATTGATGCTTTGTATTGTTTAACCTTTTTCGACGAGTTTTTGCAGATCATTTTCATGATATACCATGATGGCTGATCAATATCACCGTTTATCGAGCTCTTCCTGGTACATCAAAGGTTAGCTCTTCTCAGCACAATGTCTGAATTAACAAAGCTAAGCATTTTAACAGCTGAGGTGTGCTGATATTTGCTGTGGAAATCCGACAGCACACAGATCCATCACCCTTCCCGTAATTATTCCATCAACCACGCAAACACGCATCAAACACTTCCCGCCGCCCACGCCCCGAGCGACTGGCTGGTGACTGACCACCAAACGCGCTGTATAATCACGGGCTACTGCGGCCCACTAAAGCGACCGGCCCGTCCGCGGTTCGTGTGGCGTCTGCGCTGCCGGTTATCCCGCACCTCAGCGTGCCCGGCCGGCTCGCGTCCTGCCGCAAACGCGATGCTATCGCACGCGCAGCTGCCGCCGTGTGCCAGAATGCGCGGCGGCGCCGGCGGCGTCTCTCCGCGCGGGCCGCCAGGCCGGGCGCACGTCGCGTCGTGATTGATTCCCGCCAGGCTGCAGCGATACCGCCAGGCTCCACCAACGGCCGAGGCCGGACCGGCCGCAGCCGGTGGTGGAGTGCGGACGAACGCATCGCGGACGAACGGACCGCCAACGAACGCATTGCGCACGAACGAACCGAAGACCAACTAACCAAGTACAAACGGACCGACGATGAACGGACCACGGACGAACGGAGCGAGGGCGAACGGAAAACGGACGAACAGACCGAGGAAGAATGAACCGGGGACAAACGGACCATGGACAGACGGATCATGAACAAAAATACCACCGATGAAAGGGACAACGGCGAAGAGCTGCCCCAGCTGATGATAAATCAGTCTTCGTCTCCCCCTTCCCTACAAAAAAGCGAGTAGAACACGGACCGACACAGCGAGAGGGCGCGAAGCGTGCTGCAAGTGTAAAAAGGGGCATAAGAGCGAAATGGGCGTATGAGGCATATGCCCCATAAAAACTGCACGTCAACTTCAGTCTCACTGCCCTGTCACCTGACGAGGCGCGATCTAAGAGACGCAGTCCTCTGCCCAGATCTACCCGCCCGAGACCGCCAACGAGTCTGCCTCCGCTCTGGTGAGGGAGGACGCTGGTCCAGTCTGTCTCTGCTCTATTAAGAGAAGGCACTGGTACTTCCGATGCAGTTCTGTCGTTTTTAGGATAATTCGTCACCCGATCTGGTATCTGATGTTTTGTTTGATTCCACGATGAATTACGCGCTCACTTTTGGTTGAATTCTCACATCACGAAGGCAAAATTATCGCATAGAAACAAGAAGTTATTTACCACAAGCCATCAACAACATGTCGAGTGCAAGGCTCTCAACGACATATCCGTTACATACATCACCCTTCACATCACGGTGATGTTCACTCCTCGGAAAAAACAGCTATGTTTTCAGCCTGTGCACTGGCTGCCGGGTCAACAGCCGAGGTGGCCGCCGCAGTGCGACACCCCCGGCAGACCGAGCTCATCTCACGCAGTAGCGGCCCATCAGCGGCCGCCACACAGCGTGGTAACAGTTGCAGCGGGCCGGAAGTCGGCTCCTGGCGGGGAGGGACGCCGCTGCCGGGCTAGCCACGGCGAGCCGGCGCGGGCCGCGGCCAGCAGCGCAGGCTCGGGCTGGCGCTGCTGTAGCAGCGGCGAGCCGGCGCGGCCCACGGCCAGCAGCGCAGGCTCGGGCTGGCGCTGCTGTAGCAGCGGCGGGCGGGGCGGGCCGCGGCCAGCAGCGCAGGCCCGGGCTGGCGCTGCTGTAGCCGCGGCGGACGGGGCGAGGTGCCACCAAGTGCCGACAAGACGGAGACTGCTGACTGGAGACGCCCGCAGGACGCCGGAGGCAGCAGACTGGAGACGCCGATGAGTGCCACAGACGGCGCCAGCTGAGATCCGACGGAGATTGCTAACTGGAGACGCCCGCAGGACGCCGGAGACAGCAGACTGGAGACACCCTCAGGACGCCGGAGGCAGCAGACTGGAGACGCCAGTGAGTGCCACAGACGGCGCCAGCTGAGATCCGACGGAGACTGCTAACTGGAGGCGTCTGCAGGTGCGGGCCGCGACCGGACGGGTGCTGACACGCCGTCCTCAGTACGGCACACTTCGGCATTGGCTCCCGTCTCTATGGTATTAACATTACGGCCACCCTGGAGCGCTTTGTCGCCTGGCTGCAACTGAAATCTGCCGGCGGAAACTGTTTTGCGAGGCTTCCGGCTTAATTTAGCATAATTATATGGCGCAGCCTGATGCGTCCGGCCGCTATCCGGATACTTGAACTGCACGTTCGTATAACATTCACTGAAGCAGGGCTAAATACCGGCACCTACCTTGCGACTATCTTTGTTTTACTGCTGCATGCAAGTGGCCCGCCGAGACGGCGGGCCGCCCTTCCGGTTTCGCTTTTCGACACGGTGTCACGCGCGTGTGTTTGGAGAGGTGTGCTCCGCAGCCGCAAACATTGGCACGAGCCGAGGCACCACGCCGCGATGTTACGACACGTGCGACACGCTCGGCGCACGGCTCGGCGCCCGGCCGACCGTGGCGCCGGCGAGAGCGCAGGGCAGAGGCAGAGCGGCGGAGGAGTCCCGGAGAAACCTGACACTGAAGTGGTGGGTGCCTCGTCACTGTGCGCCCATTGTCATGGCGCATGTGCGTTTTCTACCGATTGTGTACGCTGGGGTTGCGCAGCGCTCGTAGCGGCTTCCACCACACAAATAGGGAAATGTCATAGCGTGATGAGAAAAGGTCGTCACGTGTCGTCTGACGTCAGACTGTTAAAAAAATGCGGAGAGCAGCACACAGAGGTGCACGAGCACGGTTTTCCACCATTCAAAACCACTATCAATTCGTACTGAATTTGTGCATTACAAACGTTAATGATGAATGTGTTAATATAAGCAGCTGTAACATGCAGTAAGGATACGTAATTAATTATATGAAAACGCTACTTGTATAAGGAAATACATCTAGGATCAAGGACATAGTTTTCTACATATTGGAACGAGGGAGGCACTACCAACCCCCTCCCCCCTTCCTGCTTGGTATTGGAATTTTTGTTAACAGACTGCCAACCTTTGGTGGAAATAAATGTAGCCCAAACTGGGACGGCATCACTAAACAACCCATCCGTGAAGGCATCAGGCGGGGAAAAGCCGACTGAAATCAGATATGTCTCGTTTAGCGGATTCTACGACAGTACTGATTTTCGGCACAGCAGAGCATCAGGGGCAGCATCTGGCGGGACATAATCATTGTCTTACCACTACTATCACCACTCTGCTTCGTCTGGGGACGGAAAGACGCTGCGTGTGAGCGGATTTATGGCAGTGAACACAAACCGCTAATCGCTGAGGGAACGTGTAAACTATCTAGTAAATATCGCTGCATTCCTAATCTGAACCGAAATATACCGGAAATCTGGTCGGACTGTGAATGGTGCATAATAACACAAAATCCTGTACACTAACGGTCATGCTGCCGTTACAGATTCAAATACAGAACATGCATAAATAAAGAGCTCACTTGACGGGCTCATATCTGCACATCGGTAATGACAGTATGCTGCAAAGCGATCCGAATCCATGAACGCTCAAACGATGCGCTCAACAACTCTTACGTGGTCAAGTACAGACCGCGACAAAGGTGCGTCATAGCTAGTGTGAACAACGCATGAACCATTTACACATTCGATGGCACAAACAACGAAACCGTTACATGCCGAACCAGCTGCTGGTTGTCCGAGGAGCGATCGGTCACCGTCGCTGCGTCTGACCTCAGTTCTCTAATGTGATCACGGGGTGGGACCATATAATCACGGACAGCTTAACGACCACCCCGGATGCAAAACGACCGTACCCCGACATTTCACAAATGTCCACGCTCAGGCTGATATATCTCCTCCATCAACTTACGGCCGTCCGTGGTTTTTGCCACCGTGCAGTAGTACCGCAGTGCCCTCATTTTTTGCACCCGTTTGTTCTTCTTTTTTGTCCTCGCCCGTAAAACCTGGGGTGCCACTGATCGACGCGCGAGGTACCGCACCCGCACCATGCTGAAGGAGTCGTAGCTTGACGCTGTATTGTGTTTCACTCCGGCTTAAACACTGCTGATCTGGCTATTTGCTGCCTGCCTCCTCCAGTAGAAGTGGCCGCAGCCGCCGGTCGCATTTAGCGTCAGCTGGAGTGTATCCCGAGACACACTGAGTAGGTAAGCAGAAGAGGGCGGACCTGAGGTGCGGTGCCGGTAAGCAGACAGGTGTAGACCTGATGTGCGGTGCCGGTAAGCAGACAGGTGCAGACCTGAGGTACGGTGCCGGTAAGCAAAGGAGAGCGGACCTAGGGTGTGGTAACGCAGCGCGCGGTTCCAGGTAGCCTTTATCCTCCCACAGCTTGGACACTGTGGAGACGGCATCGAGCCGTCCCGAACGGCAGCTGAGCCATGGCGGGCCAGACAAAGCGCTTGCGAGGGCAGGTGGTCACGGAGGCCGCGCACGCCGCGGGAAACGAGCCGAGCTATCCGACCGACAGGAGACTGCCGTCACCGGGCTCAGCTGAGAGCGGAACAGACTGACTGGCCACAGACTACAAGACTGTCTATGGCTCACGGACCGCCAAACTGGCGCTGGCCCACAAACTACAAGACTGTCTATGGCTCACGGACTGCCAAACTGGCACTGGCCCACCACCTGCCATATTGCCTCTGGCTCACAGTCTGCCAGGCTGTCTCTGGCTCACAGTCTGCCAGACTGTCTCTGGCTCGCAGTCTGCCAGACTGTCTCTGGCTCACAGTCTCCCAGACTGTCTCTGGCTCACAGACTGCCAGACTGGCTCTGGTCTGTGCCCGCCGACCGGCGGTTACGCCGCGCCGCTCCGGGACGCTCGCCCGACGCCTGGTGGCCGGGCGTGCTCCAGATCTGACGATGCCGCGGCGTCACTGACATATTTCCCTCCCGACCGTGAGAAGTCTGCCGACGGGTGCAGTTCACGAGAGGAAAACGCTGTGAGAAGCCGATTCTGGGAATTGTGCGGCGTCAGGGTCGCGATGCGCGCTGACGAAATCGGCGGTCAGTGTTTTATATGGTTGACGCGTATGCCGTAAATTGTGAAAGTTGGGTTATGAGGCACCACACATTTGCAAAGGAGTTAGCAGATGGTTTTGTTGTCACATGTTTTTTTAGAGTCACAATTTCACAAACAACGTCGACATAAACAAAGGTTGATAAGAGTCATTCCTTGGCTTGTAGGTGCAGTCCAAAAATGTGAGCCCCTTTGCCAGGCATTTGATACGAAGTGTTTTATCTGGCTACTCATTACCCAACAGCACGTCTTTAAAGACCCGCCTGATCGCACTTCGCGTCCGAAGTTAAAGGCACGCCACCGGGCAATTCAGGCCAGACCAGATATCGAGGTTATTGCCGACCAGAATCGCGACTGTACAGACCACTCCACATTTTCCGTCGCACTCAATGGGGTCACACTCACGCGGCGTGGCGCTGAGGTAGAGGCCTGCGCGCCCGGTTCAGCGCGCTCACCGTCTCTCTCTCATCATGTGCAAAGCCCGTGACCGTGAAGCCGTGGTCGCACACGTTCGGTTAGTGTGCTGCAGAAATTTCAAGAAAACCTGAGGGGCTCAGGCCAGCAGCATCGGTACCGAACGAGACCGCCCAGTCACACGGCTAGAGAACATCATGTTTAGCTGCGAAAGAAGCGAAAACGGACAACAGAGCCTCTTTTGTGTATTGTCCACAGCTGGGCTGCCACGAAACACCAAGCAGCTGGGACCCACCTTGGCCGACGTCCAGGACCTGAATCATGTTTTGCGGAGCTCACTCTCGGTCCTCTCTCTCGCATGTCTGGCTTCAGCTGGCCTCGCGGACACTGCCAGACACTCGCATGCTGCCGGCGGCTGCCCCGCGCCGCTGCTGCCGCCGTCGCCGGCTGCGCCGCCACGGTCCTCTGCACGGCGGAGCGGCGGAGCGGTGCGCAGCTCGCGGAGCGCTCCGGCCACCGACTGACGCCGGCCGGCAGCCACTCTGCCGCAGCCCCCGGCCGCCCCACGTAATCGGGTCACTGACGACGGCGCCGGCGTCGAGTAAAAGGGAGATGGCAGGCCGCCGCTGGTGCCGGGTGCGTGGACGGGTGGCGACGGGTGGGTGCACGCGCGGCGGGCGGGCAGGCAGTCGGGCCTCCTGTTCGGGCATGGACTGCTCTGGTGGCGGTGGGAATGCCCACCGAGGTGAGGGGTTTGATGTGATGCGTGGGCTCCTATGTCAGGCCATTAGCTGTGTGCGAGGAGGGAATATAGCGATAGGGATGGAGCTGGTGGCTCACACGGTGTGACGACGTTTGAGCGTAAAATGGTAAGACATTCCAACGACGCATTCACAAGTGCCGATTTTCTTCTGAAAATGAACACTCTCCTGCTGTTTGTGCATGAGGGGCATAGACATGGTAAGAAGGCTTAACCAGCTTTGTGATGTCTAGATATGTGTTTATCTTTGCATGATATTTACAATACACTTGCCAGTGCTTCGGTCGAGGGACGAGGTCACCTCGTGAACTGCTCATGGGCGACTATCAAGGATTGGGGTAATTTGGAATCAACATCGGTTAATTCTTTTGGTTAACTATTCTACTATAAGTGTCACTTTAGTTCCTACTATGCATCATTGTCCTACCTGCGGCTCCAACAACAACCCAGTTATCTCATGGTGGTGCACATAAGACATAGTTTAATCACAAATGATGTTGCCATGCACGCTGCATGCGGGACATTTGATCACAAAAGACAATGAAACACCCTTAACCCGCGCTGCCTGAGGTATTTCGCAAAGCGCCTGCCCATGGAGGGCTAAATGCAACAACACTCAACATCTTGGGGTCAAACCGTTGAATCGGAAAAACCGAAGCGGCAATTCATGGCTTTGGTCGGGATACTCCTCACCCGGAATTTATGTCCACCACGAACTGGTGGCACCACAGGGCGTCCAATACATCAGGAAGATCACTAGATAACCTCAGTGAGATAAGAAGGCAGTTTAAGACGATTACGAATCACGATCATAATGGTAAGCATGGGTCCCCAATTGACGCTCGTCGAGGTCAAACCAATAGTGCAGACCTTCACTGACGAAAGTGACAGTTACGCTACCTGGTGAAACATCAGATCATTGCTGCTGTTCAGAATGGGGAAAATCTATGATCTGCTAAATACTGAAACTATTGATCCGCGCTATCGCCGGTGACGGATTACACAGCTGAACACCAATGATTGCGCGCACATTGTCAGGCAGTTTGTATCATTGTTAACGACTGGTAGGCTTACAAGAACGTGGAGTTTTAAGGTAAACACTGCAGGCTTAGAGACAAACACTTCTCTGCTCAGTTAAGTATAACATGATATAACTGACGTGGCCCCCGTTTCATATGTCTACAACAAGACAGTCTACATTATTGTTGTGCAGTCCCTCGTGTTACTCAGCATTTAATATAAGAAATCTGAAAAAGTTGCAACAAAAAACATAGCCGTATTAAAACGTGATCCCCAATCAAGTTGCAAATTACGTTCTTTTTCAGCCACCAGGGCCTCCATTTCTCAGGCCGCTTGGGGCTGACATCTATAGGGATTTCTTAGGCCGTTTGAGGCTGACGTCTAAAGGGATTTTTCGGGCTGTTTGAGAGTGGCGTCTAAAGGGATTTTTCGGGCTGTTTGAGGCTGACGTCTAAAGGGATTTTTCGGGCTGTTCGAGGCTGGCGTCTAAAGGGATTTCTCAGGCTGTTTGAAGCTGACGTCTATAGGGATTTCTCAAGTCGTTTGAGGCTGACATCTGTAAAGATGTGATGGGGCGAAGCCGAAACGCGGCATCTAGATCGTAACTACGCCATTAGGCGGCGGATTCGACTTGAGCTCACTATCCATTGCTTACTATTCCAGCTTTCTATTTGTTTTTGCATTTGCTCTTTGTGTGTGCCTCGCAGTCGCGGGGATTCATGAGACAACTACTTAAATGAAGCCCATCGGTTGAGAACACACTTTCTTCAGTTGACCTCCGCGTCGGAGGGTTTGCGTGGCGTGCTAATTATGTGAGATGTCACCCCGTTTGGAAGAAAGGAATGGGGTCTGTTGTTGAAATGGACATCCGGGTTGGACGCGTTTACAGAGGTCGGGTGAGTGGTACACGGCCGTCTAATTAGGCGGAGAGGGAGAGAGTTATTCATTGTCCACCGGATACTGCTCCTTCTTTGCGTTGTGCCACTAATACGTCCTGTCCCATGTGTGGCGGTATCGGTGCTGCAAATCATCACATCTTTCAGTTGTTAAAGAACTGCGCTGCAGCCGTTCCAGCAGTCGAAAGAGCGAGGCGGCATTTATACAGCAGGATAAGTTCATCGAACTCTTCACCATTTTGTGTATTCCGCGCACTATACTGGTATGGCTAGACAGGTATGAGTGGACTTGTTGATCGTTACAGGACTTTGAGCACCTTACAAGGCAGAAATCCGTGGTTCCGCAATTAATTCAATTCATTCGGCAGCAAGATATCTCACCAGCACCACTCCGAATTATTTCTTCGCTGACTGAGTCATTTGCGTCCACCTCAACTCACCGTAACAGACCGGCCATCAAGCACCGTTATCTCCACTTGCTTCAATGCTGCTACCCTCACGCAGGCACGCAGGGCGGCCTAGTTCAATGTTGGTTCTTTCACGCAGAATGCGCACAAGCGCACACGCGTGTGACACAGCCCGGCTGGAACTTCAATCCAGCCGTGCATACTAACGGCGCATGGGCCGTCGGGTGTTTGATGACGTTGTTTGTCCTCAAAGATACCGTGCCCGCAATCAGTACACGCCTCCATGAAAACCTCTAATGGAGTGTCCCACCTTCGGGGCAAACATACTCTGGTGAAGACTTAGGGCCATTTACGTCTAGTGATAGCACTAGGGTGCCACTGAAGGACCATCCAAATATGTTAAGAATGCACATTCTAATTATCTTTATTTTTTCAGCCGAGATTCGTTTCACATACTGAACAGTATAATATACCAAATAAGTGGGCTTATTACTAGTCGTAAGGATCGTGGCTGGCCACAGCGCGTTGCGACGAACGTGATCAGATTGCTACGCGGCATTTTAAAGCGTCGCGCCCTTTGAGACAGATGGGCTTGAATGCTCGCCACGCGGTAATGAATGGGGTTCAGTGCGCGTCCAGTGCAAGGCTGTGGTCTGCCGTTGGTTGTGTTTGTATCGTGAGGAACTGACTGGCTTGAGGAACGCAGCCAACGGTCGGTTTTTTGTGAAGTGCTTTGCGGCTTTTGTAACGATCGACCATGGAAGGCGTCCTGGCAACAGCGTTAAACACCATGCCGATCTAGGAGGCTTGTTGTTTGGGGATACGTGAACTGCGACTTCAGAAGTCAACAGAGGATACTGGGGCGACACACGTCATCGATTCATCTGGGGCTTCATGCTGCTAAGAGAAACAGCGGCTTTAAGGTAAGATGCCGATTGCCCAGCATCGCTGTTGTAGGCCTCTCACACTGCCGGTCGCATCTCGGACTTAGCGTTCTGGCCGGCGGACAGGCGTGAGATAAAATGCTTTTAATTGACATTCTATGGCATATAGTGCCAAATGAAAGCAAGAGACGTGTTCACAAATGTATTGCGCATCTGCCGATATCAATATTGCATTGGCTTCATACTAAATTTCGTTGATTGAGACCGTGTTAGGAAGTGCTTGTTCTGCGCCAATAATGACTAAGCAAAGACATTGACGGTCGCCAGCGCTTCCACAAAAAAGTGATGCTGTTTTCAGGTGTTTGTAGACCCATGTTACTGATAAATGTAGGGCTACAGGGATGTAGTTTTGCAAAATATGTAGGGGTGAGGGAGAAGGGATGGGGGTGGGGGGCGTAGGAAGAAAAATGGCTGGGGCTGCCTCCAAAAAGCTCTTCAAGCAGTTTTCTCCCCGCATTTGGCGCACTTTTTCAGGGTTAGGAGCAGGGATGTAGGCTCTCAACATTGGTCTTGGCGGACTGAACCCTAGACATGATAAATAATGAAAATTGATGAGTAAAAAAGATAGCTTAAAATAAAAATATACAACCCTGGTTCGGAAACAACTCCCCTCCCCCCCCCCCCCCCCCCCCACCCACACACACACACGAAAGGAAACTATACGCCTCTAGGCTGGTTATGTTAAATGCGCCTTTTCTGACAACTTTGTTAGTTTAGTCTCAACCAGCACTCACTCTCTGACGAACAGTAAATGACAATTAAGTACAAATGAACTCCCTAAACAACAATGCTTGATAGTCATGCCGCATTGCATTTCATTTGCCTTTGGTTCTGCAGTTTATCGCATTTTGAGTTATATTGCAACGGTTTTTGATAGATTTAGCCCCAGGTGACAATCAAGACGGTTCTAAATTGCGTCGGTGATAAAAAAGGCACTTTTGTTACCCCTGTTGGCCAGCGTCGTCGTCTCCGCCCTACATATAACACCCTTGTGTTTCCGTTTTCGAGGAACACTTCACGGCGATCTACGGTCGGCGCGGGCCATGTGCGGCAATCAACGATTCTGCGAAACGGACACGGCGGGCTTACACCCTTACATTAAAGGAGGTGTGTATTATCAATTTATGCTAAAAACACATAAAGCACATCCTATTTTACTGAAAACTGCGCAAGGAACACATCTGTTCAAGTTTCGTGTCACCACAAGGCATGGCGTAGTAAATACGAGCACATAAGGCTGAACGGGTTAGATGTTCACGAAAGTTTTGCAAGATCTCGTTGAAACAGTTCACTGGCGTTCTTCCGCTAAATCTTATCTTTCTTGCCTTGGAAACGGCAGAGGGATGGGGGCCGTCGCATCGAACTCCGCTATCAGTCCGCTTTACGGAAGACAGCAAATCAGTGCAAGGGTTATCAGCCACTTGCGTTTGCTACTTCAAGTCACCAGTCATGTTTATGTGCACTGAGTGCGTACGCAATGACCTATCGCCTTCAAGTCGCAACGGTGTAGTTTCCCATTGAATAGAAGTCCCCCCCCCCCCCATCACACACACACTTAAACTCCAGCTCCCCCAACTTTGCAAAGAAAATGGGCAAATCCGCAGAAAAAACACGTTTCGTGTCGTACCTTTGAGTTGGGTCCCGTAAATTTTAGCTGCTCAGTTCCCCGCCGAGTCATTCTGCGAAACACGCCCCTATCGCGTTACTTGCATCGAGCGGCGCCACGAATGTTGTGAAGTCTTGTGGCATGAACTAAACACACTCAAACGCAAATGTAATGCCTCACGCATCACATTTTCTCCCGCGAGCTTTAAGAAATGAACGGGCTAGATCCGTGGGAAGACCCATTTGTTGTCGTCATTTGGTGGTAATTGAGATTATTTTTCAGTGTTCAGCTCACCTCCACCAACTAATTTTGCCAAATTGCACCCATATCCGCTCCCTTCATTGCTCCTCACCATGGGTGGTGCTGATAGGCAAGAGCGCCTTTTATGTCAAACTCCAAGCACTTAGTTTGAGGGGATCCAATGGTGGTAATCTGACCAGAGCCGTACACTTGAAGGCACTGAAAAAACTGTGTGTAATTCGCTCACCTCGCTCAGCATCGTCGCCCTCTGATTTTCGAGTTGACTTGAAGAACACTTAGCAAAAAAATATCTTCTTTGGAAGCTTTGCAGCAGATTTTTCCCACCAGTACTCCTTTCGAGACGCACTTTGGCCTTGGGAATGGGAGTATCACATGATATGTGTGCCGCGTCTGTCTAAGCTTCAACCAAACAACTTCTCGGTAACAGGCCCTTGCTTGCTGGGCCAATCACAAACGTTCTTTTACTCACAACAGTACAGGTGCACATGATGGTTGTCATGACGACGGTGGTCGCGACTGTGGGGAAGAGGCGTAGGGCTGTTATAAGCATTAACAGCGTATATTGGACTTTAAAATGTTTTAAATTAAAATGTGTGTTATGTTTTGACGGAGCTGCAGAAGCACTACCCCGTGCTATTACTAGACAAAGCTAGTCCTGAGGTTTCATCAGAGCATGTTTTTGAAATGTGTCCCAAAGGTGCGACACTCCCTTTAAATTGCAATGCTGGGACACCGCGTTGAGCCTTAGTGGGTCAGGCTTTCATCGCGTGTGGCATTCGGCCGCGGGTTACCGCGACTCTGACGTAGGCCAGATCAACTATCTTGCTCCTGATACCACGCCCTGGTCGGAGCCACTACGCCCACCGACCTGGTCGTGGCGTCGGGATCGGCCACCTGGTCCGAGACTGCCACGACGTTGGCCAGGCAGTTAGGAATTTCGCCCCATGATTGAAACTGGCATCACAGGTCCCCGGTGCAGAGTTAGGTTGTGATTTTGTCATACGATGCGTTCACCAGCCTCTGTATTTGAGCAGACTGGATAAGGATCTGGCCGGAAGGCGCGTCTGCAGCAAGTGCTGACCTCATTTGAGTCCACAACGAGGCGGGTCTCGTTACGATGGAGGTCTGAGGCCGGCAGGCTGCAACAGCCTCCAGTGCTTCCAGATACCATCATGCAATCGCGCCAAAACTTTCGGTTTCCTCCGGGCGTCCGTTGCGCACGTTTTGACGTGTGCCTGGTAATGCTGCTTTCTGAGTAGCTACTGTCTTACAACACTGCACAGTGATCCACGGCTGGCGCGAGCGAGGAGCGGCAGCCAACGATGCCGCGGAGCGCGCGCGGTGTGCCGACAGCGGTACCTTAACGGGTCTCTCCATCATAAATAGGTGTAGAAACACGGCGGTTTGAATGCAGTGTCGCTTTGGAGCATTAAGTGGCGTGTATGGGTATGCATAGTTCAGAAAGTTAAATTGTCGGCAAAATTTCAGTTTTGAGGTAGGCTAGAAGGTTCAAATATTGACCTAGCAACAGATAATTTATTGCTCATGAGAAGCTGCAGCTGAGGCCCATCCAATGTTGTTTTTTTCGCGTGAGGTCCAATCTTTCTGTGCGCAACAGCTGCTCCTGTCCTGGACATGCGGCCTCTCCTGTAACGGGCACGCGGCCTGTCCAGTCCCGGACACGCCGCCGGCCCCATACAAGACACGGGCCATTCCTGTGACGGACAACCCCGCCTGTCAGGTACGCGGCCTCTCCTCTGCCGGACAGCCGGCCGCTCCTGTGCCAGGCATCCTAAAGACCCAGTTTTCGAAAGAGCGACGCCCCAGTGAGTGGCTCACCGCCGCCGCACTGAGGCACTGACACCGTGCACCCTGCAAAAGAGAACGTTCCATATTTGAAGATATTGAAGCAAACATTAGATATGGGGAAAAGGCTCAATTATTACTGTCGGTATACCTTCAAATGGAAAAGACTGTTATAGACAATACAATTTTTCCATTCAGTTATATGCTGTTCAATACGATACTGTTTGATTGCGTCATCGAACCCTCCACAACATTGATTGAGAGCCAATCGACGGCACTTATATCTGGAAATCGTGTTCACGACCGCCAGATATGAACGACCCGACAATTACATTTGTCGTGACCTCGATCGCCACATGGCCAATTTAATGGCGGGATTTGATTGGCGTTATTATGGCGCCATGAATGCCTGGGTGAACTTGAAATAGTCTGCACGACATAGTCGCACATTTATGCGGGCATGCAGCTCAGAAAGTGGAGGAGCTTATATCTTATAAGGAGCAGGGCTGTGAGCTGCACCGAATGATCTTCAAGATGGCTATTTCAGTTCAAAGCCTCATACAAATTTGAGACATTCTCTAAGATGAAGAGAATAGTAATGGCACAACATGGATTAAAATGCACGAAGTATTTCACGCCCTGCTCTATTTCTTACTTGCTCGTGACATGTGATCATTAGGTCCTAGGTACACAGCTGGAACGTGTGATGTGCTGTAGGTAAAGATGCCCATAACGGGCTAGCGGATAAATGTTATGGGAGGCTTTGATACGTACCTGGCCCAATGCTGCTTTGAAAGCCGCGATCTTGTTCCACGAGCGGCGCTGAAATGATAAAGCCAAACAGCACGGCAGTTTTGAAATTAAGATAACGTAGCTTGTAACATCAAAAAGAGTGTACAATCTGATAGTAAAGCGACGGAGAGCGATTTTCCATAGATGGAATAAACCCTGCAAAACAGACGTGCTCATCAGCCCCAGCCGGTGGTCCGGTCACTTGTGCACTGCTGCCGGCTTCCTAACCATCGGGACTTTTTGCATGGCCAGAAAATGATTCTTTAGTGCGAATGAAGCTCCCGAAACGAAAATGTTTGAAGTTTATGACGCATTGCGTCTCATTCATATTTGTTCTGTGTATCTGGTCGCATTTATAATTATCTTGCGACGGTTTCTGATAGATTTGGGTCCAGGTGAAAATCACGACTATTCTAAACTTCGCCGGTGACAAAAATACTTTACCGCCCTGCTGCTATGCAACCTAGTGCACAAGGTTTAAGTAGCCAGTGGAAACACTGCACTCTCACCCACGTCGAGTTTATGGCGAGCCTGACAAGATTCCCACCACACACGCAGTGATGTACTGCGACGAAAACTGCATATCTTGGGATTCTATTTTGTTCTTTTACGCGGGCTTCATGTCTTTCTGCTTGCGAAGGCGAATGACCTATTTCCAATTTAACTAATTTTTGGCTGGCCAATACTTTCGTTCGTCGCCCAGTAATCATGCCACCAAAATTATCCATGTCTTCAGGCACTAGGAGAGTAGTACTGGACTTGAGCACATGAATGCAAATGCCCAGCAGCACGCCCAGCAGCGCCGACCTGTCGGCCAGCACGGTCGGCGGACCGCCCGGCCCAAATCGCCGGGTATCAATATCCGGCACACGCGGAACACCGCAGCGGCGACCCCGCCTGGGAACTGGGCGTTCGTTGGCGCTGCGGCGCCGACTGACCCCTGACCCGCGCTGACGCGGCCGGGGCGGGCCGGTCGCAATGTCAGCCGGGACCCGCCTGACCCGCCCGTAACGGCCGCCCGGCCGAGGGCCGCTGAATTCGGTCAATGGAGCGCACCATTCGCGCCGGTGGCGGCCGGCCGCCGCCGCGGCCGAGGAAGCGCCACCCCAGATTCGGTGGCGACGAAAACAAACGGCTGATGGGCGGTCCGACGCGGCTGACGCACGATGGCTCTGCGCGGCCGACGGGCCGCCGCGCTAACTGCCGGCGCTAATTGCCACCCGGCGCGCGTCGCGACCCGGGCAAACAGGAGCGAGCGCGGCTGCGGCCCGGCCGCGCCGGAGCGGGGGTCAGGGGGCGGATCCGTCTATCGGTGCCACTGGACCGAGTCAGCGCCGCCGCGCGCCGCTCCACAGGGTCGCGCCGTCGACGCTCCGGCCCTGCCGCAGGTCCAGTTTCGACACGGAGCCGCGAAACGGGCGGCAAGCGTCGACGGGCCGGCCGCGGTGGAGCGCGACACGACCTTGTCAGCGGAGGGAGCGCCGCGGCCGACAGCGTGTCGGCAGCCGGCACGCTATCCGACAGCGTGTCGTAAGCAGCCGCCGGTGATGGTTGCGCCAGCGGCGACGTCGGGGCGGACTGCTTCGCTTCCCGTGCGCGTGTCATCAGGAGCGGGTGACCAGTACGGCGCGGTTCTGCATCTGTGTGGCTCGCGCGTAGGACTGGAGGGAATCGATCTAGGGCAGAACCTTTTCCACTTGCCAAGTGGCAGCAGTTCGGGAGCCGCGATGTCACAATCCAAATTCTGGGGTTTGGCAAACGCAATGTATGATCAATGCTAAGCTACGGTTATCTTGTTTTGTTTTGTTTTTTACCTGTCGCGGTGACACTCATGCCATGCCATTTGATGGCATCCCCGGCAACAGTGCGCGCGGGGCAAGCTAGCACAGTAAAATGTGTTTGGCATTTTGCTTCCAAACCAAATATACCACACACATGCAACCGTATCAACTCCGCGAGAGCGGCTGTGAACGGCAAACTCAGCCATTACCATTTTGGCGCAGCCATGCGCCTTCATTTCCAGCTTCATGCCCGCCCTCCTGCCAAATCCCTCTCCACTCCCCAGCATCATCTTGGTATGGAGCCTGGTGTTCATCCGGCACCCGGCCTGGTGTTCATCCGGTACCCGGCCTGGTGTGTCTCCAGTGTCGGCCTGGTGTGTCTCCAGTACCCGGCCTGGTGTGTCTCCGGTACCCGGCCTGGTGTGTCTCCGGTACCCGGCCTGGTGTGTCTCCGGTACCCGGCCTGGTGTGGCTCCGGTACCCGGCCTGGTGTGTCTCCAGTACCCGGCCTGGTGTGTCTCCGGTACCCGGCCTGGTGTGGCTCCGGTACCCGGCCTGGTGTGTCTCCAGTACCCGGCCTGGTGGTGTCTCCAGTACCCGGCCTGGTGTGTCTCCGGTACCCGGCCTGGTGTGTCTCCGGTACCCGGCCTGGTGTGTCTCCGGTACCCGGCCTGGTGTGTCTCCGGTACCCGGCCTGGTGTGTCTCCAGTACCCGGCCTGGTGTGTCTCCGGTACCCGGCCTGGTGTGGCTCCGGTACCCGGCCTGGTGTTCATCCGGTACCCGGCCTGGTGTGTCTCCAGTACCCGGCCTGGTGTGTCTCCAGTACCCGGCCTGGTGTTCATCCGGTACCCGGCCTGGTGTGTCTCCAGTACCCGGCCTGGTGTGTCTCCAGTACCCGGCCTGGTGTGTCTCTGGTACCCGGCCTGGTGTGTCTCCGGTACCCGGCCTGGTGTGTCTCCGGTACCCGGCCTGGTGTGTCTCCGGTACCCGGCCTGGTGTGTCTCCAGTGTCGGCCTGGTGTGTCTCCAGTGTCGGCCTGGTGTGTCTCCAGTTCCAACCTGGTGGGTTTCCAGTACCGGTCTGGCGTGACTTTGGTACCCGGCCTGGTGTGGCTTTGGTACCCGGCCTCGTGTGGCTTCAGTACCCGGCCTCGTGCGGCTCCGGTACCCGGCGTGGTGGGTCTCCGATGCTTGCCCGGTACCGGTCCGGGCGACACTTTCTCCAGCGTCGGCCCGGCTATACGGGCCAGCGGTGCGACCCATTTTGGCCGGGCCCCGCCAGCGAAAGGAGGATGCCGGCCGGCGCCGACGGCGGCGGCGGCTGGTCATCGGGGTTCCCGCCTCGCGAAATCAGCAGAGGTGGAGCGAGGGGACGCTATGAATCACCTCAGATGAAAGCCTCGAACAGCGGCATTGGCGGGAGGTGGTCTGAGTCACCAGTCACGAGTCACGAGTCACGAGTCTGAGTCAAGCAGACCGCCGCGGCTGCCCTGCTGCCTGGTCCTGCCGGGAGTGGTGTGGTCTTCGGACTCCAGGTGCCGCTCCGGTCTCCTGGCGCAATGTTCAGGGACCGCAGTTGGAACTAGATGCCCTGAATAGCATGTAACGTCGCAAGAACCCTACCGATTGTAAACAGTAGTCGCATGCGTCGTGGAAAGTGATAAAAATGACATGGAGCTCAATGCAGCATCGTTTTTATGGCGCGTCACGTCTCAGTGCTGCAGCAGTTTTTAGGGCTTTGAATTTCCTGCCGTTTTTCTTAGCCCGTCTCTTTTCAGGATTGAGTGTTCCCGATCTTGGTCGTTAGTGATTGAAACTGAACTGGTTTGGAAGTGGGTCACTTTTCACACAGTGTGGGGCGGCTTGGCATTGTCGCATGCTATTACCCGGTGAGGTATGAGAATAAAATGGCATTTCTAAGAGACATGGTGTTCAAATAAGTTGCGGAATAAAGCTGGTATTTGGTTTCCTTTTCTGCAGAGGACTCGCCCACTGATAATCCGTCTTCAACGCCTACGCTTCGTAGAAGAAGTTGCCAACCTTCCCCTTTGCCCTCGACAAACCTCAGTCCTAAATAGGTGGCAGCCCCCGTGACAGCTGCAGTAGCTACCCGTGGCGATCCTTTCTGCACCGCATCGTTGTCCCGGTGACTCGTCCAGGGCTCGGTGCCCGGTGTCGGCTGCGGCAGTACCGTAACCGCGCAGCGCCTGCGCCCGAGCCCGAGACATCACGCCCTCGGATCGGGCAGACAGCCGTGACCCGTCCTCCTCCCTCCGCGCGACCTCCGGTCAGGCCCACAATGCCTTACGGACACAATCTGGGCGGCGATCGCCGCGCCTGCTGCGCCGCACTCGCCGCCGTTTCGCGGGCGGCGCGCTCCGTTTGGCGCGCCGTCGCCGGTGAAAATGGCCCCGTTTGGCGCGCCGCCGATTAGGTGAGTTGCACGGGCGGGGCGGGCAGACGGTCGGCTGCCCCACGTCAAAGGCGACGACGGAGCGACGGCCGGTCACGGCAGCGGGACCAGGTGGACGGCTCGCCGGACCCGTCACTGGACGGTCACTGGACGTGTGACTAGGCGCGCACCACGCGCACCGCTGGTGCGTCAGGTGTGTGTATGTAAGGCATGATACTGCAAGGGAGTATCCCACCTATCGCGCATATTTCAAAACATACTCGGGTCAACCTCAGGGCCATCTTAATCTGATAAAAGCACTGGGTAGTCCTATTGCGACACCATTAAAGCAAAATAAGGAGATAGATATTGATTATTTGTAGTCCAAATTACGCTGTCGATGATTTATGAAAGTAATATACTTTTCCCGCTCAAGGTCGTCGCAGAGCGTATCCCGCGACAACTGCAGCTGTCGCGATCGTCGTTGCCATGACAACCGCCGTCATGACGACGACAGGCTCTGCTGAGGGTCTTTGTTAGCTGATACGGATTAGAAGTACCACTTTTAAGCTCTTTTGCGTCCCACGTTGCGGGCCTGCGCGCTTAAAAGGGCCACTTCTACTGGTATGACTGATGTCAGCACAGAAAAAAAAATTGTGATTGGGACATCGGGCTGTAAAGGCCAGTTACCGAATGGCTTCTTGGTTAAAATTCGAACCAGTGCGTCGATGTGGACCATGTGATACTTGGTGCATGGCAAGCAGTACATGATACACGCGTTGGAAAAGCGAGGCGAATGCAATGAATAACTCTCATAGTATTGAGCAAGAAGTCCAATGATGAGAGTTTTCCCCCAGTAGGGGCCGCTTTAAATCGGAATTGTGAGCTATTCAGATGAATTTCGAGAAAACTGGTATTACCGATCAAATCGGAGGCGTCTGATCTGACAGCAAGTGAAAAGCTAAAAAACGTGGCATATTTCCCTGAAGGCGTCGTTGAATGCATGGACGGAGGCGTCACTGGACGCGTCGCTAGCCGCATTCCATTCAGTGTGCTGGGCACGTCATGGCAGCTGCGACCCTAAACATGTCTGTGGGCATGTCAGAGGACATATCTCTGTATACGTCGCTGGGTATGCCACTGAAAACTGGACATGCCACTGGACACCTTGCTGCCGACCTACATGATCTCCGGCACCAGCATACTGCAACGGATGGCCGTCCGGACACATCAGCTAACATACGGACACGGCGCGGACACGTGGCGCTTGTATGCACGGCCTCCTGGAGAAACTGGCTCGTGCTCCGAGGAGCACAGCGATCATAACTGATCAGGGAGGATGCATAGCGACGTGCAAAGCAAAACTTTCGAACGTGATACACAGCGATCCGCGCAGATCTATGTGCAAATCCATCACTTTGGCCCCGAAAATACACGCGAAAAGAGCACGCTGCGTCCTCTTCGGACATACGGGAGGAAACGTCAGCTGTGGCCAGGTGACAGAGTTACGGATGCATCTGAGCCTTTCATTTCGACGGGTTAGCAAACCAGAGCCAAACAAGTGGAGTGAAGAGCTTTTGAGGAGTATGTGCAGAGAGTTCTTTGAAAGGTGATCATCACGCGTCGCGTGATGGGTCATGCATTTCATTTCGAGGAGTGGTGATCCACACATTTGGTCTCAAACGCATCAACCCACTGGTATGCGGCAGCGCATGCCCAGCGAGCTCAAATGATGTACCAGCAGCCATTGTTCTCAAACACACGCGCACGGACAGGTACATGCAGACGCGTGCAAACAGACAGACGAGCCGGCGGGCGCCGGCTCTGCGCGATGTGCGCGACCGCCCGCTGTGAAAGGTGAAAGGCCGCGACCGCGCCGCTGCGTGTGGCGACACCTGTCTGCCATCCACCGACAGCAGGGCCTTTCTAGACCAGCTGCTGAAACAGGCGACGGTGTGCAAACAGTTTGCTCAATTCAACGCTCTGTTTACCGCGCACGCGGCGGCGGCCTTGGAGGAAAGGTTGCACCGATTTATGGTAGTTGTCTGGCGTGGAAACCAACGCAACAAAGAAAGTCGTGTCAATGCAGGCCATATGTTTGCTTTGACGTATGGCCTGCATTGACAGCCCATATGCTGCTGAACATGGTTTAGTTCGTGTTCCCCTGCCTATTCGAAAAATTCACATGTAGATAGGGTTTTGAACTGAAAAAGGAATTTTGAATATCATTCTATGCAGCCCTTTAGCCCGTCATAAGACCTAAAACCCATGGGTATAGGAACGTTTCAAAAGGGGAGAAGGCAGAGTCAGGAACTTCATACTTCAGGAACTTTCACTGGGAAGCAAGTCCGGTGACTGGGTGGGTGGGGGGGGGGGGGGGGGGGGGAGGGGGAAGGGGGGGGGGGGGGGGTGGATGGCATAGATGGACGTTATTGTCCGCATAGCACAGATGTCCTTGTCCTTGTCCATTTGTCAAAATGTGTCCACATGAGAGTCTGGAAATAACTGAGCGTCATGCATAGCATGGCTGCTGTGCTAGATTTACATCCACATATGTTTCACGTTGGCTCTCAATCTTGCCTTTCCCACTTTGCCTTGCGGCAAATAAGACTTTTCAGCTTCCTAAGATGATACGTCCATTTCAACATTGTTTTTCGCGAGGAAGCAAAATTCCACGGGCAGGTAGGCATTTTAGGTTATTGGGGAGACATTTGCCTCCACAGGGTAGATGCCAAAAAACGACCTGGGCACAAACTGGTTACAATTTTAAATGCGAATCGATGGCCTATAGTCCACAAGAGTTTTCATGCGCCTAGATTCCGCCGGCTGCTTTTCAAGAGACACGATTTATCGCAGCATTTTAGGTGGGAACACATTCGGATGCCTCAAATACTAACTGTCAAAAGCAACGCCATAAACATTACACAACTAGAGCTTTTCTTGTAAAAACCTAGTCACAAAATGAAGACCCTTCTTTCAGACCTTTCCTATCCGAGTCCTGCTCCCATCCGCCGTCGGCGTCCTTTGCCCTGAACCGTCTGTCCCTCGCATACCTGACTGTGAACTGCTCGTATAGCTGCTTCGCTGCATGCTTGTGGATCAGCATATCTGCTTATTGGAGTGAGGCATATATTTGACACCTGCAACAGTATTTATTTATGAAGCGTGTTCACTGACATCCCACCACATCAGAAAATAGGCTTTCAGAAGTTGCCTGCCTTAGGCATGAATTCGTCCATCTGACATTCATTTGCACCTCATTCAACGTAGCCGACTTGATCTGCTTTTGTTCGTAGGTTGGGGCGTAGCCGGAGCCTTGCCAAGGGAAGGGACACTGGGATGATAGAAGCCCCCCGGTGGCGACCTCGTCCCCCCAACAAACACAAATTCGCGGAGTATAGCTCACTTGTTAACAAGGGGCACGGCTATATTCGTTATATTGTTATTTTTACCTTGTAACCAGAACAGAAACAGAAGCCAGAGGCTTCCGCGAGATCAATTCTGTTCATATTTTTAAGTCAACAAGGTGCAAAAAAAAAGGGCGGTGAAGGACTGAATTGAATAAATCATCGGCGCTCTTCATTTTGCGATGCTCCAGTGAATTCTTTTTACACCTATAAAAACCAAGAGTTTTGCAAATTTGCATGTCTTCTTGAGAGATATTGAGGACCCCATGAACATAAATCGTACATCGAACTGGAATGCAAACTTGTATTGACATGGCTAACCTCTGTTTGCCTTAAAACGTTCAGCATTCAGTCAGAATTATGCAACATGTTTTTGAACATGTGCGCTCGCAAATCTTGGCAACAGCCCGACGCCCGGCGTTCTAGTCTCCACAGGCCGCGCGACGTCGGTTTGGTTGTTTGGATTATAACCCTTTCGACCAGAAATGATCATTTCAGTGCTATGGGATGAAGGAAAATCGTTCATAGTGGGGTAGGCCCGCATGCGCCTAGGGGGCCAACCGCCAAGCTTTAGCCCGTACATGTGCGCTGGGTACCCGGTCGGGGTCCCTCTTCCCACGGGGCTCTCGGCCCACTCGCGACTGACGCATGCAGCCTGCCCCGGACAAGCGGGGTGTCGCGAGAATGCAAGATGAGGCAAGATAGAGGATACAAGGGTCGGATGAGCGGTGTGGGCCCCGCAGCAGATAGCAAGCGATGGCTTAGGGGCACAGGAAAAAGATGGCGCAACTTGAGGAATGTGGCTGGTGAACCAGGTAGATCGGCCTGCAAGTAGAACGAAAAAAGGGAATCTTAGCGTAACTTAAGTCTGAAAAAGTGTAGAGGGGGGCGGTTAACATTGCTGGCCCCCACCATGACAGTGGGGCTTGGCCCCCTGCCCCTCCCATCTGTTCCTACACCCATGCATAACTCACTCTAGTCTCTGAGCTGCACGCCCGCGAAGATGTGCGGACTTTTTCGTGCAGACTACTTCAAGGTCATTCGGCAAGCATGACACATAGCAATGCCATTCAAATTATGTGATCCCACAGGCCATGCGGGGTTCGAGGCCAGGAAGAAAATCTTCGTTGAGCCGTTCAGACCTGGTGTCCGTAAGCACGATTTCTAAACATGGGTGACACCAATTAGCCCTCAATTGATGTTGAACAAGCTGCAAGTTTTAATAATAAATCGCGCTTTTTTGCTACATGATGGGGAAGATGGCCATGGTCGTTATTTAGTGCAAAGATAAGACTTGTCGTTGAAAAACTTAAAGGGAATATTCCAGCTTTGAAGATGCTGTGGCAAGCATCAGATGTGGAGGAAGAAGCCCATTTGTACGTATTGGCATAACGACACTTCACTCGTCAGTAAGTATGCTCCACACTATGTCATTGTTTGGTTGCATTACGAAATGGATTTCTGGCGCTTGAGATGCCTAGCATTAATTGGCAACTAGACCTAAGGAATATCTTGGAATGCGGAATAACTCGGTAACTGTTGTGACATGAGCCATTCTCTTCGTGGCGGCTGCGGTGGCGGGTAAGTTTACGGTACACATACGGATTTGTCTGTGGCTTCGAGTGCTTTGGTACTAGACATGGTAGTTGGTGCTAAGTTTAGGTGGACTGTTTGGCATACGTTACGTAGTATTGCCAGCTTAAGTCATGGATTGTTAACAACAGCCCCCCCCCCAAAAAAAAACAAAAAAAACAAAGCGATAGGTTGTCGAAAGCGTCATAGCGTCGTGATTTTCATCCCGAAACTTGCCAAGGACTGCTACAGATGTAAATACTATGTTTTGACCTTTCATTGTATGTGGTGCTGAAATGTTATTGTTCTTTCTTACGATATGCACAGAAGTCTCTTTTTATGCCTTGTCATTAAAAATTAATGTGCACTCAAAAACTAACAAAAAATGTTTCGCTCATGTTATGAATTGGTTGTCAAATCATTGTTATTGCTGTGGTGAAGATGTCAAGGTGGTCAGGAAAGGTCGCTGTGAGCCTGTACGTAGCACCCTTGTTTGATTAGAAAACTGGTCATTCGCTGGAAGTGATGCTGGCCTGTGCATTTTAATGTAAAGAGAGTGTTCCACATTTGTGCAGTGTTTTGAGCTGAAGGAGCCATTTTGGAGGTTATTCGATGCAGTTCACAGCCCTGTCCTTGTTAAGACCTAAAAGCCTCGCGTTTCTGTGTTACAAGCCCGCGTAGATGTGCAGACTATTTCATGCAGATTATTTCAAAGCCATTCGGGCATGCACGTCATAGCAACGCCATTCAAATCCGGCCACCCCACGGGCCAGACGGCGCTTGAGGCCAGAAAGAACATTATCGTCCAGCCGTTCAGATCTGGCGTCCGTGAACGCGATTTTCAGCTTTCAAACAGCGTTCAGCACGCTGCGTAAGCTTCAATCAATGTTATTCACGTTGCTTCGCCATGCTCCAGCTGTGAAACCAGCACATAATGATCACGTATCACAAGCAAGTAAAACATAGAATAAGCCGTGAATTGTTTCTTACATTAGCCCGCACTGTCACATTATAATGTCATCTATCTTAAAGGAAATGTTTTATATTTGTATAGGTTCTTAAACTGAAATGGTCATCTTGAAGATCATTCGATGCAGTTCACGGCGCTGCCCCTACACTACATAGACCCCTACAGTTTCTGAGTTACATGCCCGCGAAAAAGTGCAACTATTTGTTGCAGACTTTTTCAAGCTCGTCGGGCATTCATGGCGCCATAATAGCGTTAATCGAACATTGCCATTCCATTGGCCATACGGGGATCAAGGCCGCCATAAATATAATTGTTTGGTCGTCCACATCTGGCGTTCGTGAGCACCATTCCTAAAAAGAAGAACCATTCATTGACTCTCAATCCACGCTGTACAGTTTACGATAACGCAATCGAACAATGACGTACTGAGGAGCACATTTATGGTTTCTACCTAAAAGTATACTATTACTTATAAGTTGAGTTTCTCATCATATCTGACGTTTGCGTCAATATTTTCAGGTGTAGAACTTTCCTGAAAGGTGTTTACCGTTTTGATGAAATTTCTGAATTAATTAACAAAAATATTTGCATGCCTTTTTTCCTTCAAACTTTCCAATTCTCGGTCATATTTATGTGATCTATTTGTGCCTTGTATCTTCAGTACCACTTGGCGGCAGCTGGGTCAAGGCCGAGTTCATGGTCGCTGCTGAACCGTCAACCAGATGTATATTTCATATGGTATCTGGGAGAACAGCATTGCGTTGGTTGGTGACACAAACTCCTACCTAGTACAAGCTTATGCCCGCTGTTCATGTTATCATAATTTTCTATCATTGTTGCAAACATGCCTGTTTACCATTGCCGTCCTTTGCTTGGCTCACTGCCCAGTATGTTTTCGTGCATTCTTCATTGAGAGCATTTTTCAATGCTTTCGGTCTGGGAGGTGCTGAAGTAAGCATACAAGGTAAAACGTTATGTTTTGCAAATGTTATGCCAGTTGCGCTGTCCATGTGGCTTCTCTCCCTTTTTGAAACATGTCAATGCACGCTACATAGTTAAACATCACTGAGATTCCTCTTAAAAATGTACGAGCCCAAATGTAGCTCCGTGAGCGTTTGTGTAATCGGACTAACAGTTGCGCAGATGGGTTAAGCGCACCAAATACCATCGTGCACTCATTTCCATCAACGCCTTATTTCTAAACAGCCCATCCGGCAAACGTTCATCATGAATATTTCCTCACTAATGCACACTTCGAGCACACACAAATGGTACGTTTTAGCTGCTCTCGCGTCAGCCTAGGTAACGCAATTTAAGGTCACTAGGCCACAACGTCAAAATAGAAAACGACAAATCTGAAGGATACAAGCGATTCCTTAGATCACTTCGAGATCAATGATATATCATTTTGTGTTATTCCAATCGCATGGACATGGGCTATCGCTCAACAAAGATGCCCATGCAGAGCGACCAACCAAAAATGCCGGAGGCATTTTTGATTGACCACTCTGGTCACTTTTGGCCACTTTTGGTCACATTGGTAACTTTTGACAGCAAAAATCCGGCGGTTGTTGCTCCTTTCGAGCTGAAAGTTTTAATATTGGATTCAACGCATTAGATAACTGCACAGATGCCTTTTCATCAAAATCTGAGACATGAGAATGTTACTTTGCCAATTCACCGGTCGATTTATGGTGGAATGCTCCCCCGAACCCCTCGCTATTATTTCATGTTATAAAAACGGCGAATCAGGTCGAGCGTTGTTTATCAATTGTGTGCTGTCTTCCAACTCATCGGCTATTGGCGTGTGTACGTAGTACGCGTGCCGTAAAATAACGACCTAAGGTTGCAGATGTGCAGTTTCCTGTTCAGTTGGCAGGCTTCAGTCCCCCATCCCCACCCAACCCTCATCCACCCAATCAACTTAGACATCAGCTTTCCCAACTTTGCAAAGAAAGTTGGCGAAATTCGTGGAAAAAACATTTTGTGACACATTTTGGGGCAGGCTTCGTTAATCCATCATGCTCAGTCGATCAACCTATTCTGCGGGACTGCGTCCCTGCCAGGTTATCGGCATCGAGTGGCAACGCGAATGTTGTGACGGCCTTGTGCGAACCAGGTCATCGACCTGCGGCAGTCGCGGGACCGGAAAGAAGTGCGGCATGCTGCCGCGGAGCGCAATACTATGACTCTCCTTCCCCATCTTCGCTTGCGCTCCTGCGGCGTTTCCTATCTGCAGGAACATATTTTTACGCGCGGTAGTTCACTTTTGGTGACCACGCGACAACGAATCTCCTTACTGTCGACCAATGTGGGTTGGGCTCATTGACGGGCAAAACGGGCCAGGCAAAAAGTGCACATCGTTTTTCAGAGCAAGCCTTATTATTATAAGTCTTAGTGTATTCTTACAACACCAAGCCATGAAACACATCGTGCGTTAGCAGTGCTCACAGCCTTCAGAAACAGACCAGCGTGGCAGTAGTTTGGCCACCGACTAGACGGCGGTAGCGTCACCTATACGACGGCGCTAGCGCCACCTATGCACCGGCGGAATCCCTTCCTGCACGCGTCCATCCTCAGTCCGGGTGCCACCGAACGCCGTGGATATGTGTGCACCATGTACGTACAGCGTGTAACGAGGGGTGAGGCGGGGCTGTGACGGTGACCACATGGGCGGGAAGATGATGATGAAGATGATGATGCTGGTGAGCGAGCAGCTGACGCGGCAGGCGGGTCTGGCTAGTTAAGTATCCGAGGCAGTGATCAGCAGAACAGCCCGCCCCGCAAGAACGGCACAAAACACAACAGAAACACGTCACAAAGTACGGGTTGGGGTTACGTTCGAATAACAATATTCTTGTTTACTAATACAAAATTATCACATAATGATTACAAAACGCATATTGACTCATGACGACAAAGCATGGGCGGTGTATCAAACTTACGACTGCTTCCACTCAAACCGACACACACGTCACATACACGAGTGCAAAAAAAAACACATATTCTCCTTGTCGTCCATTCCATGGTCCGCAACACCATCTCATAAGCCGACCTAAGCCCCGGGAGATCCTCACCGCAATAGATCTTTGGTTTCACCGACTTCCTTTCGGACTTATCTCTGTCTCCTGCCTCCGGCGCCCGCAAACAAGTCAGCGCGCGCGGTGACTAGGTGGGCGGGGCGGTGGAAACGCATCGCGCACCACTATAGCGCACTCCACTCGGCCAGACCTCGGAGCTCGCCGGTGGCCGAACCCCGGGAGTGGACGACACAGCGCTGCCGCGCCATGGAATGCCGCATCGTCGCGCAGCGCCGGAACACCGTGCGCGACATATTCAGAGGATATCGCAATTCTACTTCGTGAGCTTTCCCGCGCGCCCGGCGCCGTTGCGGAGTCTCACGATCTGGGCAGCGAGCCCCGGCACAGGCCCGCTCCGGCGCACCCTTGGAGACGCCCGCGCGGCGGACCACCGCCGGCCTGGTCCGCGTCACCACCTGAAGTCCTCAGCTCGGTCACGCCAGCCCTGCCACCCGGAGCCATCGGTCCTGACGTCACTGCCCCGGGAGTCGGCGCCCACCGGCTGGGGCCAGGGCTAGCTGCCGGTCCCGACGTCAGTGCCCGGGTGACGGCACCCAATGGCCGGGGCCAGGGCTAGCTGCCGGTCCTGACGTCACTGCTCCCGGGCCTCGGCACCCACCGGCCGAGGCCAGGGCTAGCACCATGACTCGCCGGCGATCGAGGATGGCCGCGCCGCTGGAGGACGCTCGTCGTCCTCGTCCTCGCCGCCACCGTACATGTCGGCCAGCTTGCGGAAGCGCGGTCCGAAGTCGGTCAGGTAGTCGAAGCTCTGGTCGTTGTCGTCCGTGCCTGTTGGAGCGGTGACGCCGTCACGAAGCGGGCCATGAGTGAGAGGCAGGGAACAGTGACAGTGCTGATTGTACGCGGCCATGTTGCGGAGTATCAGGAGTGATATGTGGCGACCAGCTAATGCCGCCTCACCACCGACCAACACAGCGTCATCGACTAAACATCAGAATCATGCATCTCGAGCATAGCCAGCATCATCACACACATTGCATAATCGCTTGCGCATAATGCGGAAGCTCACACTCCAGTAAAAGGCCATAATCTTAAAACAGAATCTAGTAATAAAACAGCGAATGACGGGTGGCGTTCGCCACGCCGTCAGCAGCAGGCCGCGGCCGTCACACCTGAGTTGATTGAGGAGAGCGAGCCGGCCGAGCTGCCGCCGCCCTCGTAGGCGTAGTTCCTAACGTCATCCGGCGGCCAGACGTGCCCGTCCTGGTCCATCTTCTGCCGGTTGTCGTCGATGAAGTCGCGCACGGAGGCCGGCTGCCGCGGCGCCCGGCCCGCCACAGCGCCGTTCTCCTCTGAAGCAGGTGAGGCGGAGCCAGGTCAGCCCACTCGAGAGCGTGGCTTTACAGACGCGGCAGTCCGGCACCGGGTACAACCTTGAGTGACACGATGTTACACAAGTCATGTGCATGAGTCACGCACAGTGTAAGCCAGCGCAGGATCGCTACCCCTCGTAAAATTGGTCCGCTGAAAGGACAGCTGCACACAGTACGGGACATATCGCCCATCGCGACCGTGAAGCAGCGCTGAGCCGTACATCAACATGACGGCTGCACCGTCATGTTGCGTCAGCCCACGGCCATTAGACCAGCCGGCGGTGGGAGGCCAGCCCACGGCCATCAGACCAGCCGGCGGTGGGAGGCCAGCCCACAGTCATCAGACCAGCCGGCGGCGGGAGGCCAGCCCACGGCCATCAGACCAGCCGGCGGTAGGAGGGCAGCCCACGGCCATCAGACCAGCCGGCGGTAAGAGGCCAGCCCACGGCCATCAGACCAGCCGGCGGTGGGAGGGCAGCCCACGGTCATCAGATTAGCCGGCGGTGGGAGGGGGCGCTGCTGCACTCACTGATAGGCCCGTTGGCGACCTGCAGCACGCTCAGATCGTACGCCGTCTGGTCCTTCTCGCCGCCGCCCTCGTCGTCGTAGTTGATGATGGTGTCCCGCATCTCGTCCGTCGGCTCCTTGTAGAGCGTGCGCACGTTCCTGCGCCGGAACACGACGACGGCCAACACCAGCACTGGCGGCCACGTGGAGCGTTAGGGGACAGGCTTCGACCGGCAGCTGCGGAGGATCCGTCCCCGCCGCGAGCAGGGCGGTGGCAATTGACAGGTCAGAGCGGGCCCGTCCCCACCGCCAGCAGGGCGCCGGCCATTAGCAGGTCAGAGCGGGCCTGACCCCGCCGCGAGCAGGGCGCCGGCCATTGGCAGGTCAGAGCGGGCCCGTCCCCGCCACCAGCAGGACGCCGGCCATTGGTAGTTTAGAGGGCAACCCCACCCGTAGCGCACCGTTCGACTTATCGAGCGCGGAACACTTCAGGGGTGCGACGACTTCACTCATTCCGAACAAAGGGGTTACGGAAGGCGAGATCAGCTGGTGTTTTGGATTGAAATACAACGTAAAAAACGACGATCTGAACTTGATCCACAGTCGTTCCATCACGGTGGAAAACGTCGTACGCGAGGCGATTAACTACTAGCGTAGTTCCTTACGTAATAAGCAGACCAGGCAGCACAGAAAGGCGATCAGGAAGCTTGGTGTCGTCTCGATCACAGGCTTAGCTTTCACAATTTCCGAACAGTAGTTGCTGTAATCCTTTCCGTGAGACGGGTGGCTTAAATCAAACACCTGCAACGTAAAGGTTACACAAAATAAGTGGCGCGCCTCAAACAAACTGCTCCCAGAGATAACAAATGGCCAAATCAAACCTCGTTTTGTGAATTTACAAAAAAGGCCACAGACCCTGAAGGCATTTCTTGTCGGTACAACCATTCCCGGCGTCAACACTACACATCGTCCAGAGCTGCCGCTGCGGTTAGGCAGCAGCTCGACACGTTAACAAGTGTCACAGTCTCAGGCGGTTCGATGGTCCGTTCTCATATCCAGGCCTTATACCACCCCGCCGTCAAATCTAGCGTGTATCACGTTTTCAGCGAAGCCAGCGTAAATTTACCATTAGCCCAATGGTTTATCATAAACCAAACATAATCGTTACGATAGGACCAGTGTCAGCCGCACGGCCAGTACACCGTGCCCTCCCCATCCACCTCGCATCGCGTTCTCCTCAGACCGTCGTCACCAGCTCACCCGGTTGAGGAAGGTCATGTTCTGCAGGCAGCCGGTGAAGCCTCCCCAGCCGGGCACGACCTCCCAGGCCATGAGTGCGCGCACCCGGTCCAGTGGTACTGCCGAGCCACCCAGCTGCAGCGGCGCCGCCACGTTCAGAAAGCGCGCGCCGCCCGGCGCCACCGCCACCGCCGCCTGGCACGAGGGCACGCCGACGCAACTGTCCACCAGCACCGTGACAGTCTGTGGACGGGGCGGCGGCAGCGGTCAGTGGACGGGTGCCTCCACACGGTCCGCTGACTGGACGCCGACGGTCTGCAATGCCCGACAACCGTGGCAGGCTGGACAGACTTACTCTCAGATTAGGCCCAGGCTCAGGCTCAGGCTCAGACTCAGGCTCAGACTCAGGCTCAGGCTCAGGCTCAGGCTCAGGCTCAGGCTCAGGCTCAGGCTCAGGCTCAGGCCCAGGCTCAGGCTCAGGCTCAGGCTCAGGCTCGGGTGGCCAGAGCCAGCCGCTAAGGCCGTCAGCGTCTAAACAGTCGTAATATCACAGTTTTTCACAACTACTTCTGATTCGCGAACAGGCATGCAAGCCAGCTGGCGGGTAGCAATGTCCTCATGTGGATCCACCGGGTTGACGGAGGACAGACAGCGTCGCGAACCAATTGCAACCAGCCCACCACGGCCGTTCGTCATGGAAGCCCGTCGGGAGAAGGGTCGTTCACTATGCAGTGAATAGGGTATAGTGAGAACATTTGTCACGTTTTGCACGCGCCGATGAGTGGCAGGAACCTCGATCTACTGGATGGTGTGGGGGGGGGGGGGACATAGCCCACGAACAGACTATCGACCTACGTCCCGTGAAACGACGAATAAACGCCATTGATGTCGGCAAACATCAGTGCAAAAGCTTGAAGCGGTAATCATCATCAATCAACGCCAAAAATGCGCTAGTTCGTGGAGTGTGGGCCTTTGTAAAAACCATCGGGTGCACGGTGAACCCACCGCGGAACGCTCAACCGAGTATGGGAGCTTCCCGCATTATCGGTGGTGAGGCACACTGCGTGCGCCCGTGGGTTAGATCAAGCGGTTTACGAGGAATATTTGCTCGCCAAGTCCTACAGATGATACCTTACCACAGACAACAGATGGGGAGGCTTTTCCTAGCAGTCAGCCAGGAGACATCGGACCAGTCATGTGAAATCCCATCTAGGTGCTTCCTTCATTTGTCCGGTGTTCAATTGTGATGCGTTCCCGGAAGCAATACATGCGCAAGTGAGTCAAACCGTGATAATCCTCATAAGCACTAGATGGCCAGAAGACCCCGGCAGCGCAGACCGCGACCGGAGGAGACCCCCGACCCACCTGCGGATCCCACGTGACGTCCACGTGGTGAACACGCCCGTCGTTGATCTTCGCCTCAGGACTGGCCACCACCGTGCCAGAACCGTAGTTCAGAAACACGCGCAGGCGACCATCAAGTAGGTCAATGGCGAAATAGTCTGCCGAAGAGAGCGACGACGGCGTCAAAGCCATGCTCGACGACGGTGGACGGCGGACCTGCACTAACACGAGCGCTAGCGATGACATGAATCGACATGGAGCGCAGCTTTTTGTCATGATGAACGCAACGAAATGGATCCAGCTCCGTTTCACAAATAATGTCAGGCCCACGGCGATAAAGGTCACCCAAGTGAGTACCTGATGTCGACTCATCACCGAATGTCGTCACGAGACACTGTCCCACGGCAGCAAGACTCGCGATCTGCGTCCCCTCCCCTTCCCTCCCCTCCCACACACACACAGCGCGCGCCGATGCGGCGCACACGCCGCGCCAGCACATCCACCCACCCTGCACGCCGCCGGTGGGCTCAGCTAGCGGTCCGTTGTACAGCAGCAGGCCCTCGTCGGCGCTGGTCGTCACGTCGAAGCCCAGGTGGGAGGCGTTGCAGGCGGTGAGGCGCGGGAACCACGCGTACCCGGTGCCCTCGAAGTGGATGGTCAGGCCCTCGCAGTTGGGTCCCGGATAACCCACAAGACACTCACACCTGCAGCACGAGCGGCCGGTGTCGGGGCAACGGAAAAGGCGTGCAGTTTGTTGACGAATAATAAACGAGATCGTGACACACGGTCCGAATTACCCTGCTGTGAACTATGTCGCACGTTACGAGGAACTCACTCACCGTTTGATGCGGCAGGAGTACAACTGACGCCCTTCGTTTGTAAATGACCGTCATGTAAAGTCCCGAGCCATGACCCGTTCTGATGCCCCTCTGCGTTATTCAATGTATCATACATTACTATCATCGCTCACATTTGCGCCACCTGCGCGGAGACTGAATGTCACACATAGTAGATCCTGACCAGACGGGCAGCAATAGCTTATCACGGACGACGTGGCACCCAGTCGTCCGGCCGCGCGGCGCAATAGCGCAATCCATCGAAGGCATAGCTGTAATATTTCTAACCCAGCACATACCTCGACCGTGTGTCGTCCCATCGCCCATCGTTCAGGCATATTTCCTTGGGCATTTTCTGCTCACATTCCCCGCACGTGTACTGCATCTCAGTCCGTACAGCTGGCAAACGAGAAAAAAAAACGGAGACTCGTGAAGTGGTCGCCCCAGCACACATCACACAAACCGTGCTTTTCAGGCCGCAGCTGCCACGGCATCAGGACGGGCACTATATACGAGTTTAAGACATCCTGTTATGTCCCAGAAGCTGCAAGGTCAGCGAGCGCCTCCCAAAACCAAGGCGTAATAAACTGGCAAGCGCTGTCACGGCAGATAAAGCGGACCGGAGAAACATTCCAACAAGTCACAAACCACACGACGTTTTCTAGACTCGGGACAGCCTACGGCCATTATAACGCGAGAAGCGCCAGTGACACGCCGGTCGGCAACTCCTTGACATGGCAAGCGTCTGCTCCACCGCTGGGCAGATTACCCTTAGAGCACTGTCCATGTCGAGCTGAACCGATCGTCTGTTGCCAGTCACCCTGAACGCTGGCCATCCAGCTCACGCAGCGCTCCAGCTAAGCTTACCAGCGGGTTTCCAGAAACCCGACCCGAACGGTGCACTGCGTTTGATCCCGCAAATGCGGCGTTCCGTTGACAGAGCGTCTGACACACTAATTGGGCGAGGTGAATGCAGGAAACCCTTTCATTACAACGTAAACATCTTCATTTACTTCCGTCCCATCAATGAGCCCACCTGAGATTAAGATCCAGGCTGCATTACCATGGCAACGAAAACGCCCCGGGGGCAAGGTAATATTCCCGTACTTAGCGGAGCTTCCGCGTCTGTATGCATCAATAGTTGGAGACTAATCTCGGAGCGTTGGCCTACTTACACAATCAAATGCATTCCCCTTTGGCAATATGAGAAGCTTCGAAAATCACTAACGCGTAACAAACTAGCACGTTAACTAATCAGTGCAGCAATTTCCAACAGCTTACCGATAATGCTGGAGGTGTTTGTCTGCACCCGGTGAACTTCGTTGCCCTGGATCTGCAGGTGGGAGTGGCAGCTGCCACGGCACGTGGTTTCAAAGATGCAGTCGTCTATGCCCACCTGCTCAATCTCAATCTTGAACATTTCCTCCAGCTGTGGCCGAACACCAGCACGTCAGCGTTGGCACCGCTGAGTCAGCGACACAACGGAACATCACACATGTCTCCCTTGCTGCATGATGAAAAGAGCACGCAGACCACCAAAGGTCACGCATAGCAAGCACAACCCACTTCCTCAGCGAAGAGACTCGTGGCATTCGCCAAACGACGCTACGCTGCGAGAAAAAAACACGCATACGACATTGACACCGCACATCCACACATGGGCGTGCCGACCAGTCCAACCCAGGCCCGAGTCACTCGCCTGTTTCTTGTTGCGGCCGAGGACGCCGTCCATCTTCTCCTTGCGGTAGTAGGGCGAGCCGTGCGCGGCGTAGCGCACATCCACGCCGCCGGCGCCGTTGTTCTGCACGCCGAACAGGTCGACGTTTTCCGGCGCCGTGCTGAACAGGCGCGCCAGCTCGGAGATCATCCGCTGGTACATGGACGGCGTCTGCGGGCAGAGCAGGGCGCTGCTGAGCGGCTGCGCTCGCATCTTGTACCCGGATTGGGGCGAGCCTGGAGGAATTAGGCACGAAAACAAGCACGAAAGGCACGGGTTGAATGCCATTAGCACGGGACGCGCGAGGGGAGGGAAAGGAATGGTGGGGACGGAAGAGACGAGGACCCGCAAGCCTAGCGCGCTCTCTTGTGAGCACATTATGCGACAGCTGCGGAGCTCGAATTTCGCCTAGAGTCATACTTTTCAAGAAAGAGCTTAACAACGAGCTGAATAATGCTGCAGGAAGAGCGTCAAAACACACAGATCTCAAGCGCGCCGTTTTGGAAGCACCTAATCCCGCTGGCAACAAAGACACGGCGTCCTTTATCACGGGTATTATGCTAAAATCCATTATGCTAAAAAGGTTCTAGAAAGCAGTCCCAGGCCAATCCACAGGAAGGAGGGCTCGCTATGAGACCCACAGACCAGGCACTACAGACTTCGCCGAGCGCGAGGTCGTCGCATACATCGCCGACATTGAGCGCATCTGCATACAAGAAGCCAAAGCATGTCGCGCCTCTTCGCCAGCTGTGGTCAGCAGCTCCCGTCTGGACCACAGCGCCGCCGACCGTCTGCCAGCGAGCCTCACATTTTTGTCGGGCGGCGAGACGAACTGCTCGGCTGTCACGGCCTTGATGCGGACCGAGCCCGACTGCGTGACGGCCTCGCGGGGCAGCAGGCGCACCACCACCGTCACGTCCGCCGTCACCGTCGACTGGAACTTCTTGTCATACACCTGCCGTGAGCGCGGCCGGTCAGCGGCGGCCGCGGCACCGCGGCAGAGGCGTGCAGCGAGTGGGAAGCACCAACCGAGGCTCGTGCCATGAAGAGGGTTCCCGCGATGCTTTCGTTTCGCATAGCTGTCTCTGATCGTACTATTACAATTTGCAGGCATGCCTGCTCACGAGCACGGTGGAGTGAGGCTCTATGTTTCGGCCCTAGCTGATTAAGAATTTGTGTGGCACGAGACAAAGCCAAATGGCATGGTCCACCAGTCGGGCCAAGCCATTCTTAGCCTCTGAGTATTGTTAAGGTTTGTATGACTGGCCACACTTATCTCGCCTTCAGTCCTGAATGTGAGAAACACGAAAGCGTTTCGAGAGGACATTTTCTGCGTGCTCAACACCGGAGCTTGGTTTCATTTAGTAAGTTGCTCATTTACATTATCCGCAGCGGCATCGCGGCTATAACTCGTCTCCCCTCCCCCCCCCCCCCACACCCAAGCAGCTCTATATGGAATTTCACGAGGTGACGCTTACCTGAAACTTGAGCGGGTATGTGCCGTTGGGGGTGCCGTATCGCATGGTGATGTTGCCCGTGCCGCTGTGCAGCTGGAAGTGACGGTAGTCCTGGCCGCTGAGCCAGGAGAACGTCTTGTCGGGCAGGTCCCAGTCGTCCGGGTCCTCCACGTAGACGCGACCCACCACCGTGTCCGGCATTTTGCCCTGAGGGTCAGCTGGTGTCAGAGGGCGTGCGGCATACCTCACAGAATGGGATCGGACACGCGCGTACGCACGCCCGCACGTCGGCAATAGAAGACATCAAGGGTTGCACGGGCCCAGTGAGATATTAGTGCTGCCCCCCCCCCCCCCCCCTACAGCAGCCGCACCTCATCTGATCCGCATCTGACCTCTCTCATCTGTGCGAGGTCTCTTGCAAGATTAATATAGGTTCGGATTCAGACTCAGAATGCTCGGACAACTCGCAGTGCATTATTTGCATTCACGTAGAAAATTGCTTTACCGGTCCTCCGGTAAAGCAGGAAGACTAGTACTAGTAGTAAGAGTAACTGGTAAATTCATGTACACTAGCAAACGTGTGCTGTCTGGCTATGTCACTTCAAGTGTCCTCACACAGCCTGTACAAACTCGTGAACACGGACAAAAGGAAACGGCCGGGCAAAGTGCAATCATCGAATTTCACGTGCGAGAATCTTGAAGCAAAATAAAAGCTCGCTTGGTCCGATATTATGGACCTCAGCGAAATGGAAACAGTCTCAGCGTGAGCGCGGGGCATGCATAATGAATCTGAAACCATTCCCAATTATGAACTTGCAGAGAAGTCCACGAGCAGATTGCAGGAGCACACAGATCTGTCGGTTGCCGGTAAGCTGGTGCTGAACATAAACACAGCGCAGAAGCGTCCGCGGTATCTGGGGCAGGGCTCCAAGCCAGCGAGGCCGGCAGGACACCCGATGATCGTGCGAATACCCACTGTGAGGCGCGGGTTATAGGCATTTCTCCGGACAAACTCAGCCGTCAGCCACTGATCGCCCACCGGCTCTCTGGCCACGTCCAGTCCCGGCTGACCCTGCACGCGAGGTCATGACAACAGGTCACGGCCGGTCCCGGTCCGGCCCGCCGGCTTCCGGCCGTCAGTCAGCTGATTGAGCCGGCTCGGCGGCTCTGCAGCCGCAACGATTGGGTCTCCTCCCCTCCCCCTAGACCACTGCGGTTCACATCGCCTGCCTGGACTTCCGGCGAGTCGAGCCAGGTGATTTGGTGCGGAAGCCTCGCCAGACTCAGCAACGCACCAGCGGACGAGCCGCGCGGCGTGCATCGGCCCACACGACCCCGCACTCAACCGCCAACTTCCCCGAGCGGCCGACACGGCAGCCGCTCTAGAATAGCGGCCGTGAAGCACAGGGTGCAGTTGCAGCATCTTATTGATTGTTCACCCCCCCCCCCCCCACCGTCAACGATTGATTTCACAGCTTCCATTAATCACCCCCTCCGCCTTCCTCTCCAACACAATTGTTAGCTCGGCACAGGCAGGTCTTCTCTTATATCCGACGTCGGCAAAATGTAGCTAGCGAGGAACACGGCGGTGCGCTGGTATAACGCGGTGACCATACGCAATATGCGGCGCGGCAGCCGCAATCTGAATACCAGGCAGAAACGGTGCTTATCAGAGAACATGCGCACGACAGGTCTGTTCGCCTTTCTGTTGTATCAGACATGCACTTAAATGTATTAACATAATTCCGGCGATTGGCTTAGAAAACTCATTTCATAATTTACATTGTCGATTATAGCGAAAGTCTAAACGATTAACTGGATGAAGCTGGACTGGATGAAAGCCAAACATCGCGCAGCCCTTCCCGGGACCTTGTACCTAACAGCTGAGGAGGGCCGGAGAGTAACTGGCCGAAACGTTGTCTGCATACTAACACACCAGACGGGGACGACAATCCAAACAATGATTCCATCCGCGACATGTAAACTTAAATACCGCCTCTCGTCCGTCTCTCAGTGGCACCCCAACCACGCGGTGCTGGTCTCACTTGGCTCAAACCCGCACGGTAACGTGTATATTGCAAGCATAAAGTAAAGAAATAAGGAAATAGTGCCGGGCGATCGATTGCCTGAACTATGGATGGGTGAGCGATACCGCATATGCGACGGGGATTCGTGATGGATTTTTGCCCTGCAAGCAATATCTCTTCACCGATAGTCACGCGCATATCAACCCGTGATGGCCTGCCCCGTTAATAAGGAGGAGGTCTTTATGGAAAGGACACGCGATGAAACCTGGGCCCGCAGGTCGACATCGCACATGCCCGCAGGAGTCGCAACACCGCCGCAAGACGTCAGCCGCATCGCCGAAGACTGATCGCCGTCTTCTTGTCCCCCTCTTTGTCTGCCACCATCTGAGGCTAAGCGCTGTGCCATACACGTTTTCATTTATCTAACTCGCTGTTTCACCACCGTGTGTTAAGGCCTTAACGTGTGTTAAGGTGCTGACGGCCCAACTGACCTCGAAGTTGAAGACCTGGATGGTGCTGGAGCCGGATTTCATGTCGTTGTCGTTTTCATCGCCGATGATGACGGTAAAGCGACTGGTGCCGGTCTTAGCCCGTGGATCTGCCGCCTCGTTGTCGCTGACGATCACGGGGATCTCGTACAGCTTCTGCTGCTCTCGGTCGAACTTCACCAGCGGCCGGATCTCGGCTCGGTTGTCCTGCCCTGGGGCCAAACAGTACGTGACGTCACAGTCAGGCGTCGGCAGCGCAACGTCCGCCATTGCTGCGAAAATACGGAGGGTTTCACTCAGACTGACAAGGTCGCAAAATTGTTCGATGTCTATATCACGAAAGTTTGGGAACTAAATAAAAATGACCGCCTGAGAAAAAAAGAAGACGGGATCAAATTAGCTTTGCAGTACAAATCAGATTGAAGATGTAGTGCCAGCACGGCGACCCAATGGTGTGCAACAGTTCTCTTGTTACGGCAGAAAGAAAGCGAAATATTTGCAGCGTTAGCAATTTGCGGAATTAAAAGCACCTGAATGAATGCAAAAAGAGGCGTGTTTTATAAACTTCACAAGACATTAGAAACAATGTGGCTTTACTGAATACAAGGCGACGACCAGGAGGACAGGAGAACCCTCGAGAACTAGCCAGAACTGGACAGACAGCACGTTACGTGACGTTCCACCCCGATGAATGCACCAGTATTGATCGGTGCCAAAATGTGAGCTTTGTTACGATGGTTGAAAAGATAACATTCGTTACATTTTTTCGTAACGAATGTTATATTTCCGACGCCGCAGTCTGGTTGTGGCCATCTTAAACAAATGCAAGCCGCGTGACATTGTTCAGCAAAAGCGCTTGTCTCGTGAGCCCGGGGCTGTAACTGAAGAGACTCAGCATCTAGCAAACTATCTAAACCATAATGTAACCTAGCTTTCAGTTCTAAGACCTACGCTTAGAGGACATATGCAGCGCATTGCTTTTTTCACCGTTTCTGCCTGGCATTTCCCTGCATTCAACCCATTTTCTTGGCACTTTTTTACAACCATGTTATTCATATCACGGCAGCATCGTTTGGGAAAAGATGGCGGTGGTGGTGTTTGGTGTTGAAAGGCACCTAGATATCGAGCCTATTTTGAGCTCACTCGAAAACGATCCGCTAAGTCTGCAGCGTTCGATGATAAGTGCGTTCGGCTGCTATTATTAAATCAATCCTCCAGTGTACCAACGATATGGAATGGCGGCCCCAACGTGTGCTAAAAATGCAAGCATATTTGCGATTTCGCAACATGGATCTCACTCCATCGGCCGACGGAGCAAACCACGAGCTGGCAAAAACAATAGCATGGCCTGTCCGGTTTATAATGTCGGCAAGACGCGCTGACATGCTCAACAGACAGCCGTTCTCCACTTCTGTCACGCTGCCACACGCTGACTCGTGAAGTAAAACGGGTGCGTTGCGTGTGTATGGCCTCATCGCAGCCTAGAACCGCCACGTCGACGATGTGAGGACAGCTGGAATGGGGACTCCTAGCAGCCGTTCTGTGGCAAAGTCTCCTTCAAGGAGCGAAGGTGCTGATGAAATATCACCTGCCATACGTCATGGATTTACGTTAAAATCACCCACTCGAGACCTCGAGCGGGTACATCAATGGGTAGACGCCTCCTCTCGCACGAAGCAACCTTCGCTGCAGCGTCCGCTTTCTCACCATAAATCATCCCAGCGTGGCCGGGAATCCGCATAAGGGTGACCCGGCCGTCTGCACTGTGCAACTGGTTCAGTCGCTCTCAGGCCGACCTCGTCGGAAAGGAATGGCCACACAACACCGAAGTTGGGTCCGAGGATAACCGTGACTATGTGAGTAGGTCACAGTGAGTGCGTCCTTTTCGGGCCGGTGAGTGGCGTAGCGAGGAGGTGCTAGAAGCGCAGCCATCGCGCTCTATTCTAGCGGCATAGTATCCAACAACCAACTAACGGCTACGTGCTTGGTTCAGTGAAGTGCTGGATAGCACTTCCTAGACGAGTGACGGAGTCAAATGGAGTATTTGAAAGAACGGAGTCACGAGGCATCAAAGTGGCGTCACGACCATTACAAGAATCCTCCGAATACAACCACGGCACTTATAGCGGCGACAGAGGGAGAATCAAAATAAATCAAATGGACTGAAGTGAAATGAATGCATGATATAATGCCCGAATGAATTGCATAATAAATGTATGAATGAAATCATACGGAGGGAAGCCAAATAAATATGAATGGAGTGAAGGGGCCTTGAGTGAAGCATGCGCCTATGACTCGATTTCGCCCCCTCGGGGCGAAATCCTGGCTACGCCACTGTTTAACACCACGACCTAATGCAGGTAATGCTGCACTTGTGATAGTCATAAAAGCAGCAGCAGCAAAAGTACTCTGCACAGGTAACGACAGCTACTTCACACCACGATCGTGATATCAAACGAAACGAGACCACCAAAAGGCATGCCCAACATCCTGGCATTCGCAGAGCCACGACACCCCACAGCCACGCGACCCCGGCGCGCGGCAGGCGGCCCCTGCAGCGGGGTACGGTTCGGCCAGGAGCCAGGCCCCGTCCCCGGCAGCAATTATTGCCCCGCCAGAGCGGGCGTCAATAATGCAGAGGGGCTAGAATTGCACGGCGGTATCTTCAGTCGTCTGCAGAATTCACGCAGACAGCTGTAGCCATCGCCTCGGCCCGGGCTGACCCTGTCCGGTGATAACTTATGCATGGCCGGCCACGTGGATGACTCGTGACTGACCTGCACGGCGTTGAAAACCCGCTGGTGGAGCGCAGGTGGAGCGCTCTCGCCCCATTCCGATGGAGGGTGCTGCCACTGCGTGAACCGCGCATGACCTATCGACGTTGCGAGCATGACCTACGCACTATGTCCCGCCGCGCGCAAGACCCAGCTGGACCTGTCCGGAAGCACCACCACATGACCACCAACTGCTGTCACCCGGCCGCTGTCTGACCCATGCCCGGCCCACGGTCGCCGACCCACGACCCATGGACCGACCGACCCACGACTCACGACCCGCGTGAGACGGCTGACGCTGTCCTGACCCTCACCAATGGTGATGACGGAGAACTTGTTGCGCAGATCGGCCGGCGCCTGCGGATCCAGCTGGAACGTGTACGGCGGACCATTGCGCTGATGGTCGTCGAAGTCGTCAGCCTCCACCGGGATCACGATGCCGTCGAACGGCTTGTTCTCCATGATGACGGGCCGGGTGAGGTTGCTCTGGTAGGATAACGCCCAGGGTTAGAGGGCTGAAGACGAACGGTCTTCACATACTTCATTCAATAAACTGATAACGATTCATTCAAAGAGATCATCGACCTGCGATATGGATAAATTGTTCGGCGTCATGAGTAATTTGAAAGCCTCGCGGATTGAAAATGCAATTGAGGTCCACAGCTGGCGAAGGAAGCAATTTACGCGTTCAATATAGCCCAGCCCGGAGTATTTCATTAAGTTGCATGACACGTTCATCCATACAAAGTCACTTGCCTGAAAAGCCTTCAAAACGTTCCACAATTGCATGGTGTGGCTGATCCCAGCCAGGGCTCTAGAAAGCTCTGGTCACACGGGCCCCACCCCACTGGTCCCACTGAAGTCATCTACCCAACACGAAACACATGCCCCGTGTCCACCGAACGACCGCACCAACCTTCCTCCACGCTTGCGCAGCACAGCGGCGGCGGCGTGACCGGCGGCGGTTTTACCTGGATCAGGTATGGCGCGTTGTCATTGATGTCGGTCAGCGTAAGCCTGAAGGGCACCGATGAGCCGAGTCCGTTGCCGCCGTCGTCCCAGGCCAGCACCGACAGGTCCCAGATCTCGCGGCCGCCCGTGCCCTCGTCCCGATCCAGCGCCTGGCCGCACATGGGCCGTGGCATCAGAGGGGTGCCGGCGCTCTGGCCAGCGCCAGCAGGGACGCCACGGTCGAGCGAGGGCCGACGGCGGTCCGCACGTGCACACCGCGACACTCAGCTCCTCTGCGGGCAAGGCCGGCCGCTCCGGAACGGAACGGCGCGTCCTTCACGCGCGCGTTCTTGCCGTTTCCATTTGCGTCTCGACCCTCTCGGCCAATAAGCAGTCCCCACCGGCTCCAATCGCCGAGCGGCGCCGGTGGCGGCAGCCGGGCTCCGTTCTCACAGGTCCCGTATCAATGATTCATGAGGGCGTCCATCTCCAGTGCCGGTGCCGTCCGGGGCTGCTCTACGCGCTCCGTGGCGGGCCGGGGCGAGCTCCTCGTCGCGGCGGGGCCCGCCAGTCACACGCGGCCGCCCCGCGGAATCTCGCCAGCGCCACAGCACCGAACGGACAATTCCGCCATTGAGCAGAACTGCTGAACAGTGTCAACAATACGGCTGACTTCAGGCAAGTCTCAGACGTTCATCAACAGTTTTCAATAAGGTTTGCAAAAGGTAAACAAGGAACTTTTGCAGACCGCATGAAAAGCAAGCGATGATTTGGACCAAGAATAAAAAGTTCCGCTGCAATGGCTGGAAACACGGGCGTACGACCTCCAGATATGACGGTGCTCGGGTGGTCAACTACCTTTTGTGACACGTAATCTGAAACAACACTGCAGGGGAGATGCAAACATAGGGACATTTTTGACACCCGGCTCACAGAAGCCCTCCTAGCACGCCTAAATCGGACCGATATATTGTAAGGCGTCTATTGTAGTCGCTTACAGCGGACTGCACTTCCAAATGTCCGCAAATTATCGTAAAAAATGTCGATGGGCAAAGATTGCCACAGAGGATGACAACATTACCACCCGTGGACGTGCGAATAGGGCACGATACAACCAATCTTGTCATAAATGGGGAATAAATATCACAAGGGGTGCCTTGAGAAGTGTCTCTCCCACCCCAGTCGCTGCATCTTCACCAATGTAACGACAGATTTCACAACGTCTTCTGACCATGGACCGTACGTCCAGCCGCGGCACCGACTTGTGGCTACCGGCGTCGTGACCCAGCCCGCTGACCCTCTGACCGGCGCTGCCCCGGCCGGCGCGTCAGCCTCGGTCAGCGCGTCAGCCTCGGCCGGCGCGTCAGCCTCGGCCGTCTCCCTGGCCTCGGCCGCCGTGGCCGCCGCGAACGCGCGTCGCACCGACGCCGGCAGTCAGCCGGGCACCGCGCCGGCGGCGCCCAACCGCGAACCGCGCTAACGCGACGCGTGCGAATCGTGCCCGACCGGGCATTCTCCCGGACGGATCAGGAGTGGACCGACCGGCGACGATCGCCAAGGCTCGCTCGGTTGGGTGCCGCTGCCGCCGCCGGCGTCGACCCACCGCGAGGCCGGCACCGGAACAGTGCGGATCGACCCGGCCAGAGCCGGCCGGCTCAGCCCAGTTTTAACACGGAATCAATCACCAAGAACGACCGGCGAACGAGAATGGATGCCAGACTGTGAGGATGCGCCGTTGACGTGCCTCATCGGAAAGCGAGTGTTCATAGCGTTAAATCGGTCTGCATGCATCTGAAAGCACAATTTCTGGGCCATGACTCTTCTGGGAAGCGATGGTATCGCCAGAAGTCACGGCGGCGGAACAGATTATCGAGTTAGCACCCTAGACCCTCCATCGATCACACCGGATGAATACGACGGCACGGCGCATGGCGAGGGACGGAAGAGAAGAACCAGCCGGCCTGATATATATACCACCCAACGCAAAAGTGTTAATACAGTCTTCAACGACAGGCGCGCGTGGGCGGCTACAAGGACAAGGAGGAAGCATTACCTTGAGGACGACCACCTCCCCCTTGTCGTTGATGCTGAACACGTCGTCTTCGGGTCTGTTCGGGTACACTCCCGGGCCCGACAGTTTGTACACGATCGCCACCGCGCCCACCGGATCAGGGTCAATGGCCGTGACCTGAGGAGCAGTACCGCGTGTGGTCACACACAGTCCACAAGCACCCGTAAACAGCTGGGCACGTGCGGCCAACACAACACACAGTCCACAAGCACCCACAAACAGCTGGGCCTGTGCGGCCAACACAACACACACTTGACAAGCGCCCGCAAGCAGCTGGACACGTGCGGCCGACACAACGCACACTTGACAAGCGCCCGCAAACAGCTGGACACCTGCGGCCAATACAACACATAGTCCACAAGCACCCACAAACAGCTGAATACGCGCGGCCAACACACGATGACTTGTGCACGACTGACCCGGCGCTTTCGCAGTCATTTCCAGCCAACACGGGCTGCCATTTCCTGGATCGCCGATCGAGCGAAGGGCCGGCGTCACCAGCCAGTTCCCAGCGCCAGTCGTCGCCGAGCGATCTGCTCGGCCCCGAGGCGTGCCCGTGAGGACCACCGTGGCCTCTGTGACGGTTACGGGCCTCTCCAGATCAGCCGCGCCCCGCATCAGCAGCTGTACCGCTTCGCCGCACGCGCCCCGCATCAGCGGCTGTTCCGCTTCACCGCACGCGCCCTGCATCAGCGGCTGTACCGCTTCACCACACGCGCCCCGCGTCAGCAGCCGTACCGCTTCACCGCACGCACCCCGCATCAGCAGCCGTACCGCTTCACCGCACGCGTCCCGCATCAGCGGCCGTACCGCTTCACCGCACGCGCCCCGAATGCGCTGCAGGACGAACGCCCGAGCGCCGCTTTTTCGATGTACGGTCCGTGCGGTAGACTCGCGAACTCGTGCCACTTTTAGGGCTTGGCTATCGCTATCACGACACACGTGGCTCCTGCGGCTCATCGACTTAGATGCGACATGATGTCAAGATATATCACGTAATTAACGGCCAGCTGCACCTGGTTCCAGACAACTGCCAGAACTAAAAGAACCCAGTGGATGCAACATGAGATGTGGGTTAATAAGCCAGCAGCAACACACGGCTCGGGTTCGCCACAGTGCATTAATCCATCAAATAAAGAACAAAAACAGAAATCCCGCCGGAGGTTTTGCCATTCCTCGAAAGGCAAAAGGTGAAAAAGATTCAAGTAGTCCGACTTGCTTTGCCTGTTATGAGCTGCATCATGCGTTTCCCACAGTCTCAGAATTCCTTGATGGGACGTAAAATCAATGACTCAGACTTGCAGAAAAACCATTTCAGGACGCTGTGTCGCCATCGCATCGTTTCCCGACCTCATAATGCGTCGAGCCGGCCCGTTAAAGGCTCATAGAACGAGTTCGATAACGCACGCCCACCAAACTTCGCGCGGTGTGACTGGTGAAACCAACTTATGGCTACAATGGGTCCAATACAAGCCTGGATTGCGTCAGCCTTAACCTATCAGCGCGCATTGCTTAGGCGTTTATATCAGCCTGACTATCATCAGTCAAAACACTGGCAATCGCGTGTACGAGACTGAGACTACGTGACGCTACAAAACCAGGCAGACTGCCGATGCCAGTCGTGCTGGAGACGGCTTAATGCGCTTGTTTAGTCTGAGGCGCTTTGATATGTTTTTTACAGCCATGTGCGGATATGCCAGATTGCATTCGATTCAAACAACCATTTATATGAAATACCTATCTCCTTTTCTCATTTCCGCTGAAATGAATATTTCTCACACAATATTTATGAAACATTATAATATTTATCCAATATTTTGGAAACCAATGTCTACGTCGATTTTCCGAAACATGCAACAAACTCTTGAGCAATCACATGTAACAAGCCTTCGTTGGCAGCTTTTGCTACACTTAGATTACACGAAGGTGACTCTTTCGCCGGCATCGTAACTGCACCGCCAACAAAAATTGTCCTGCCGCCTAGTCACGACCAGCGTCACACAGCCACTCTTGCGACCTCATGACGCCACACCGTCGGGACCCGCCTGTCTCACCAGCGCCACACAGTCACCCTTCCGACCTTATACCACAGCGTCGGGGCCAGCCTGTCTCACCAGCGCCACACAGCCACCCTTCCGACCTTACAACCCCACACTATCGAGACCACCCTGTCTTACCAGCGCCACACAGTCACCCTTCCGACCTCACTTCACGACACTGTCGGGACCATTCTGCCTCACCAGTGCCCCGCTAACCGTTTTCTCGAGGCCCATTGCGCCTTTGAAGGATTATTACATATTTCGGAAAAAGCGAGAACGTCGTTGCCGCTGACTCCCACAATCCTTCCCCAAGCATCACGCACGACCGGCCAGGACGGTCACCCGAGGGCATGCCGGCGAGCGAGCGCACCTTGATGATGGGCTCCGGCGAGAAGTAGCCCTCGCGCAGCTGCAGCTGGTAGTCGGCCTTGTCGAAAACGGGCGCCACGTCGTTCACGTTGCGCACCTCGATGTCAACCGTCTGCGTAGCCTCGAACTTGCCATCAGAGGCGGTCACCGAAATGGAGTACTGCGGCACAGGTGGAACGTGAGACGCGGGGTACCGGATGGCACAAACGCAACGGTAACGCACTCAGCACTTGTCGCAGCGCGTTTTCTGCATGCATGGCGTTTGGAGCCGTCGGCCGTGAACGTACTATATCGTAATTAAGCTCTAGCTAAATTATTGCACAGCTCACACTGAAAAGACACGAATGACGGGAGGCGGAGTTCCTGAGGCAAAGCGTTGTAGAGTTGCACGACACTGTCCCGTTCAAGGCATATAATACTGCCGTGAAGTAGTTAGAATCGCCTGCTGAAAGGGCACAATCGGGTACGATATAATCGGGTACGATCGGGTGCGACTGGGGCACGATCGGGTACCGCGGGACCCCGCCTCGAAGCCATGTCGGCCTCTTGGTGCAGCCGACCATTTCGGTCCGAAGTGAGCAGTGACCCAAGCCCAGAGTGCAGCGTCAGGGTCGTGACCGAGCTGACCTGAAGCTAACGTTCGACACTGCCCGCCTTTCAACCCCACCCGGTGTGGCCAGATCACGGCTTATTGTTCAGCCCAAGGTGATGACGTTTACATCCCAGCTCTACGAGTGGAGGGCTAAAGTAGCCACGTGGCTGGCACGCAGCCACAAGCCTTACCTGGCGCCCGTTCTCATAGTCCAGCTTGTTCTTCACCTTGACGGTGCCCGTGTCCGGGTCAATGTCGAACACGGCGCCGTAGTTGCCAGCCGTGATCTGGTATTTTATCCGAGAGTCTGCGGCGGGCAACAGTCTCACGTGACGTCATCAGCGGCGGCGAATGAAACGGGTCGCCGTCGTCGCTCAACGCCGGCCGTAATAACCTGGCACAGGGGCGAGCCGGGCTCTTCGACCCGCCCGCAGATGACGTCATAATGCCGCCGGCGCCGGCGGTAAATCCGCGGAGGCGAGTGATTTTCCGCGTCGGAATCCGCGAATGGATTGATCCACCTGGGGCATTTTAAATTCACAGATGTCCGGCGGCGTGTGAAAACGTTTCGCGGTGATGTTGGCGCTGCCGCGGGAATTGCGCCGGCCAGACCGGGTTGCCGCGGGGAGCTGCACCGGCCAGTCCGGGTTGCCGCGGGGAGCTGCACCGGCCAGTCCGGGTTGCCGCGGGAAGCTGCACCAGCCAGTCCGGGCGCCGCCGTCTCATGCGGAGCGCTGTCCCGCCGCGCCATTGGAGCCCCTCACCGCAATACGGCCACCGGCGGGCGTGAGGTACGGGGGTCGCTTTACGACCCGTGAAGTTGAGCGGTGTGGCCCCGTAATTCACTGCCTAATTACGTGACAAGGACTGCGACGACGCCAAATTGCGCAGACACGCCTAATCGGCAGTGCTGAGGCCGGTTCCCCGAGCCCGGAGCTCAGCGGGACCGCGGCGACACAACGCCGCCGCGGGTGCACCCGGTCCGGCCGGAAGAGGCGGCCCGCCCGCGGAGGAAGGAGGGGTTGGGACGGCTCCCACTGATGGCGGTGGGGCCTTCGGTTTGACGCCGCGAGTGTCACAGCTTTGGTTATGTCGCACCGACTGTGGAGCAAGCCCCACCACCATCCCCGGTCTCCCAGAATCGACATGTCAACGCACCATTTGCCGTCAGGAAGCGCCGCCGGCACCGCCGACATGTCATTCTCCGCGCGCCGCTATCGGCACAACGGACGGCAGTCGGTCGGCACAAAAACGACGCTTGGGCGCGCCGCCAGGCCGCGTGTCCGCCACAGCGGCCGAGCAGCTGGTGGCTGGCAGCTGCTGACCGATCGGGCCGGGACAGGGGGAGGGGAGGGGCGAGAGGAGGACGTACCGTCGTCAGTGTCCTTGGCCGTGACATCGATGACCTTGGCGCCGATGTCGGCGTTCTCGTCCACCGTGGCCCGGTAGATGCCGTTGGTGTCGAAGTAGGGTTCATTGTCGTTCTCGTCCCCGACCTCGATTGTCACCCGCTGTTTGGCTGCCGGAGGGGTGCAGGGCGTTGGTGAGGGAGGGAGGAATGGGAAATATGGCCTTCAAAATTAAAAGGTGAGTTTAAGTGAACGCGCAACATGCTGGGAAATGGATTGAATTCCGTCGGCCACTGGCCTGGTGAAGTATTCATGGTCGGACGCCTACCACGCCAACAGAGTAATAATAGCACAGGCCACACCAGCTTTTCTAAATGAATAAAGTGGTAGGTTAGCCTAGCATCGCTTGCAGTGATGCCAGCTGACAGAAAAAATATGTGCCAGGGTTAAGCCCACCATTCAGCAATTATCAATTCCGCAAACTGTCGACCGGAAGCCAGACGAAAACAACGTCTACGCCATGCCACTTTTTTGTTTCGCTAACGGCACAACCACCATCCGCTCACTTGACAACTATCAACAGCGTAGGGCGATAACCGGCCGGTTGGCGGCGAGCTCCTGTCCCCGACATGGCGGGGGGGGAGGGGGGAGGGGACTGACTGTACCTTGATTCGGCTCCGTGGTCTTGCGGATGTCGGAGGGCGCGCCGTCCTGCGCGATCACGACGATCGTGTAGAACGGCGACGGTCGCAGCTTGTCCTCCCGGTCGAACGTCACGCGCGTCGTGATCTTGCCCGTGCCCGGCTCGATGCTGAACATGCGGAACTCCTCCGAGTCCGGCGCGAAGCTGTACGACACCTGGCGGACAGACGTGGACGTGCGGTGACGCGGACAGGCGGAAGACGCCATACAAAGGCGCAAGCTCGGGGTTCGTGGCGAGTGACTGGAGCGAAATGTAGAAGGCTCAAGGCAATAAAAAGGAAAAACAAATGGATGTGCGAAAACAATCACAATTTGAAAACATGGCTCCAGAGGGTATGTCTGCCGATACGCAGTGAGTTTTTCGGCTGTGCATTGTTTTTAATTGGAGTATGAAGCTGTAGTTGTACCGCGTACGTGTTTAGAGCAGCTGGGATAAAAAAACGGCCGGACAGTCTAGTATGCTGTCGAGCTGCAATCGATGTTTCCATCGATGCATTGTTGCTCCCACAGCGTGGTAAGGTGACCGTTCTGTCGTGAGAAACACATGTAGTTATTAAGCTTGACTGATTACATTGATTTGGCGGCACTTCCAAACAGACAACTAAGTTGTTGATAACCTCATCTCAGTATTATGATGATTTGGAAAGCAACTGGGTTACAAAGCGTTCAAATAGACACTCCGCGTTTTCGAGGGGCGGAGAAGATGCCAACTTAATTCAGATAAAGCCGTCAAGCACGCAGGTCTTTCAATTAGCGAGCCCATTTGGTGCCAGACAACGCACTTACTAACCATCTAGCAGTAAACAAGCCCCCAGTGTTTGTTGAGTGTAACACACGCGGAGATGACACGAATCTAAGGCGCAAGTTTGTGTCAGCCAGAGGTAGCCCAAGTTTGTGTCAGCCAGAGGTAGCCCAAGCTTGTGTCAGCCAGAGGTAGCCCAAGTTTGTGTCAGCCAGAGGTAGCTGGAGGAACCCAAGTGCATGTAAGCGAGGCCATCTGTACAATTCAGAGCAAGTCGATGGCAGTTCTCAAGCGTGCAGTGGATATATATTTGACCCATCGCGTCAAGCACGTATAGTCTTCCAAAGTTGAGAAGCCACAGGAATTATGCACAAATTTCTGATTTACCGAGTGCTTAGATACCCCAGCCAATACTTGTCACCCGCTATGGTAATAAGTAAAAATAAATACACAAGCAAGGCATGATTAAGAAAACCTAGACGAGTTTAGCATCGTGTATATATATATATATATATATATATATATATATATATATATATAGTATACATATACGATAATAGATACTCGGCGGACATGATGTTACAAATGGCAATAATCAGCATTTGACCGGACAGCTCGGAGACTTGTGTCGTCACTGCACCAGTGGTTAATGACACTCGGCAGGGAGGCAAGACTTTCTTTATTTGTCTGTTTATTATGTCCGACAGAAATGGCGCAAATGGTTTGTGTATCATCTGATTAGTTTGTACGCATACGACTGACGACGAATAAAAAGACCGTGCATCGTAGGTTACAAACAGCTTGGTTTGCACTTTGGAAGGACACAAACACCTTCCCGACAACATTGCTTGTGTCGAAACAGAAATTAACAGAAACCCTGTCCCAGACATGAAGGCAACAACACAGAAACGCTCGCAATCAAATAAAAGACAACGTTGCACTTCAAGGAACAACACTGCACGCGCCCACTCTCTACACAACCTCGTCAGAGGCTCTCAGACCCACCTGGTTGTTTGGTGGTGTGCCATCCCGATCAATGGCTGTTGTCACAGCCACGTACGTCCCGGGCGGAGAGTTTTCGGTCACGGTGACCCGGTCCGTGTCGTAGAAGATGGGCACCTCGTCGTTTTTGTCCTCCAGCGCTATCCTGAAGGTGACCTCGGTCCCCGTCTGCTGGTCCGTCTGAAGGTCACACGAGGTCGCCCATGTCACTGCAGCAGCCGGCTGGACAGTGTATCTGGCTGCTGCCGTTGTAGTAACGGAGCTGGCGGCGTATAACAGGCGCAAACAAGCTGACGCCTTCACAACACGAGACATCAGCCAGGCTTTTCTCATTTTCTTTGGGGTGACGTCACAAGCATGAAGCGGTGTGTTTCGAAGCATGCAGTTAAATCCGAACAGAAAACCAGGACCCGGTACTAATCACGCAACGTATCAGTATCGCCGCATAGCATAGCAACGCACCGCACCGCACTACGAGCAGGGCCCAAACGCCGTGCCCGACGATGAATTGTGCTCAAGCACCGCGCCGCACCAAAAGTTCACAAGAACTCAGGAATAATGGAAAACGTCACTGTCGTAATTGGCCATCACATGGTGTCATGCCCTAACGTGCTCCTATTGAATAATGGAGGAATGGAAACATCTGTGGACCTAATATAAAGCTGGGACGTCCAACTTCTGCGCGGAAGGGCCGATTAAAGCTCTGATCAATTCGGTGTCGCCGTGCAATTTCTTAAAAGTAGATGGCTGCTTGCTCTTTCTCGTCCACTTCAACTCTGCCTTATAACTCGCAGAAATCCCCGCAGCGCAGGCCCCGTCCCGCTCTCTTCAACTACTGAGTTTCTCCGCTTGTTTGTGCGAGTTTCTCTTCTAACCAGTTCCGTTTCACTATTTGTCACGCGTCAGAAATGCGTGTGCTCTTCGCATATCCCTTCCTAGTCCGACCACCGACATCCGCGCCGGGAGCATTCACGATCTCCTACAGCTTCGTCCCGACCGATGCTGCGTTTCGCTGAAGGTAAGACGGATGGTAAGCCCACTACGCCAGCGGCCCATATCATATTTCGACGCACGCTGTCGGCTTCCGTTTGGTAAACAACTTTATTAGGACGGCGTAAGAAATATGGCGCAGGAGTGATCGAATGAACACCTCGCTGTGATTGAGTGCATTATCAAGCGCCAAATGTGAGCTTTCGTAACGTGTGTGCGGTCAGTAAGCCACAGGGACTTTTTGGTTGATGAGCTACAAGGTGGCAAGAGGTTTCATGAATTTCCGCCAGAAGCTTGTCAGCAATAGGCCCAGGTCCAGCCGTGACGCACAGCCGTGAGGTGCAATTACACCCCTAGTTGCCCAGTATATTCACCTAGCTTGAGCGCATTTAGTACATGCCCTTTATAACATATTGCGACATTTGTGACATGAACTGCATAAAAGACTGCCGTGTGGCACACATACCTACATTAGGGATTTCCGAAAGGATCAGAAATTGGTCGTATATCTCTTTGCAATGTAACTCAGGAAGGAAACACTAATGCAGTACTTAGTTTGCAACTTCGGACACTGAAGTCACATTAGCTCCATACGCTACATGCGAAGTTTGATAAGCAATAATTTAAGCCTACGCCCAGCCAGGCGGTGCAAACTTTAGGGTGAAATTAAATATCTCATCGGTCATCATACGCAACCGCAGTTTATAATTTGGACCACAACATCCCTCGGTCCGTAAGTTGGCGGCGCTCCGCATCAGCAATCGACGCTGCGCGCGCGGTATGGCCTGCTCTTACCATCGCGCGGACGGTAATGTTGTACTCCTTGATTTGTTCGTAGTCGAGCTGCCTGCTGCCTCCGTATTTGATTATGGCGCCGCCGCTTCCGTCCTCGTCGATCACGAAAGTTCTGAACTTGTTGGTTTGCTCCTGGGAGCCGTGCACGATGTCGTAGTAAACATTCGGGCTCGTCGGAGAGCTGGACCTGCAACAGGGACGGCGCGAGCCGCGATGTGCTGAGAATGGAGTTTGGAGGGGATCACCATCGACCCAAATGTACTTGCCTGTCCACACTTATGACACCTTACAGGTAAGGCATAAAAGACTTACAAGGTGCTTCCACTAGGTGCTAGCACTTACAAGGTGCTTCAAAAGAGATCGACGCACCCGCGCGGTGAGGCCATTTAATAAACAAATGCGCACCGAAGGCACTGTTAATAGACTGCACAAGCTGCCCGGGGCCGACTGGTCGAAGTCCAGGCGCCGGGTTCGAGCCTACCCACTGCTACATCGGCATCGTTAAAAACGCAACAATTGCTTCGAGTCACAGGAGCTAAAAGATGCATGTGCGCGCTGGAAAAGGAACCTTATAGCCAACCGAGCGGTTTTGGCTGCGCATCGCCAGGTCTGGTAACTTATCTGTCATTATGACAAGAGTCTTTTAATACGCTCGGTAACATGTACCTGTAAAGGTATATGAGATCACGAGCGCTTTTATGACCGTTATAGCACCGGAGATTCAAAGGACGACGTCAATAAAGGCCACTCACACGGCGCGGAGCCGCGCGATCACGGTCTCCGTGTCGCGGTAGTTCTCCGGCAGGTAGTACGTCTGGTTGGGCAGCACGGTGAAGGCGGGCGGCCGCGTGTCCGAGTCCTTGACGGTGACGATGACCGGCGCCTGGGCCGAGCGGGAGGGCGTGCCGCGGTCGCGCGCCACCGCCCGCAGGTGGAACTCGTAGTCGATCCCGACCTGTCGACACGGCCGCGGGCCGGGTCAGGTTCCGCTTGGGGTCGACTAGAGGGGGAGGGAGCTGACCGTACACCGTAGCTGGCGTCAGCTGACCGTACACATCAGGTGAGGTCGGCGGCTTAGGACACCGCGACGTGCTCGTTCGATCGCTTGGTGTATTGATCCCTCAGTTTTCTGTACATGCGTGCAAAAATACGAAAAATGGGGTTGGTTTAAAGCAAAGGCGGATGGGCAAACGCATCTTATTTTGCTGTAAGATTTGAATGTCACTTGGCCACACGGCACTGTATAGATATAAGAAGCGCGTGATCATTTGCCCCTCTTGCCCTTTTAACTCTGTAACACCACTGAAGACGCGCAACACGTTGGAAGAATATATAGTCATCCCATCCGTATTGACAGTACATCACGTGATGTAATGAAATTTCCGTCTTTTGTTTTTTGTTTGTAATACAAATAAGCAAAATTGGTACAAAATTAAGCACGTTGTTGCAAAACGCCTGAAGCCAGAAAAACTCGAGCTTGCTTTCAGGGCCTCGCCGATAAAAGTCACCGGCAGTACATACAAAACAAACAAAATATTTAAGCACACCGGCTTTGCTTTATCCGCTCTAGCGCAAAATCATATTGAACACATTACAAGACTTGAGAGAACTATAAGCAGGAAGACCCTCACATGCTTCACAAAAAGTTGCACGACTGCTCTTGATCCTCATTAATCATAAAATAAAAATCAGTACTTGGAGGCTGGAGTTTGCTTGCGATGACCGTAATTACTTCGTTTCCGGGGAAGAGGTGAGGAGACAGGCGGCTGCTGATTTCCAGCTACGCAAAATAGGCGCGCACAACAAGACTTTGTTTCGGCTTAGGAATTTACTGCAAACATTCAGCGCTGGCCTCCCGGTCATGTGAAAAATTAGGTGGTGGCCGTACCCGCATATATTCAAGGGCCCGGGTGGCCGGTTGAAGGCGACGCTCGGGTGAGGAAGATGACGGGGATACGGGTGGCCGGTTGAAGGCGACGCTCGGGTGAGGAAGGTGACGGGGATACGGGTGGCCGGTTGAAGGCGACGCTCGGGTGAGGAAGGTGGCGGGGATACGGGTGGCCGGTTGAAGGCGACGCTCGGGTGAGGAAGGTGACGGGGATACGGGTGGTCGGTTGAAGGCGACGCTCGGGTGAGGAAGGTGACGGGGATACGGGTGGCCGGTTGAAGGCGACGCTCGGGTGAGGAAGGTGACGGGGATACGGGTGGCCGGTTGAAGGCGACGCTCGGGTGAGGAAGGTGACGGGGATACGGGTGGCCGGTTGAAGGCGACGCTCGGGTGAGGAAGGTGGCGGGGATAGTTTATCCAACGAGTTATTTCTTAAACTAAGAGTGCCGCGGACATAACATTCACAGGGTAGGGAGGTCTGTATGTGAAATCACTTGAGTCCCGATTTGAGGCCGCTTGGCCGTGGCCTTTGGGTCAAATAGGGTCAAACAAATCCAAGCTCCAGATCGATGTTTGAAGCGCCCTCGGACCTCCTCACGCGACCAGCATAAACATACTTATATAATTACAAGCAAAAGGTCACTGGTGTTCATACAAGGTCAGCAATCTTTTTGACCCACAGAAGGCGACAACAGTTGGAAATGATCGATATCAAATTTCAATCATCAAGAGAAAATTTCTGAGCCACGAATTTCCAGGGAAACAAACGTCCAAAACTACTCCATCAAACAAGTTGTCCAGCGAATGAAGTGGTCTGACTTTTTACCTTGATCTGACCTTTATACCTGCCCGCTCAACGGAGGCAGTCGTAATCCTTATTGTCTAGTTGTCTAAGAAACCATTTCAAAGTTTCATGACATCGTTTCCGCATCGCATTGGACGATTCCGTAAGAGTTGTCTTCGCTGATAGCCACGGCCTGACTCTGACCTGCTCTGGACCATCCACCTTACGACCATACCTGATTCTGTACATCAAAAGATTAGTTATTCAGTTGCGTAGAAGCACACACACAGTTTGGCATGGCTGTGCCACGTGGTTGGAAAACTGTTCAGAAAAATATCCGTGGTCAAATTGACCTCACCTACCCGAACGCGTGTTAAAAACTGTCACCGAACACCTCCGAATACGTATACGTAAGGACAAGGCAAATCACATCATACATTTGACTCGGTGTTGTGTTCCGCGGCGTAATGAACAGTCGTGTCACCTTCCCAGCCTCTGCCGAGCGGCGTCCCTGCATCCCTGTCAGCAGGTGAGGTCAGGCAAGCAGCCAGACACGCCTCACCACTCTAGCGACGCTTGTCAGCCGAACGATCCCCAGTGTACTCAGCGTCCCCGAGACCCGATAAATACGGCGAATAGATGGCCCACTTCACGCTCCCCCGCCCCCTTCGGCCGGGGGTCGGCGGCGTTCTCCGGGGGCGAGCTCTCGTGACACCAGACGCTTCCGTCTCGCGCCGCCGACAGCAACAGACGCTAACGGGCCGACGAGCGGCAGCGGCTCTCTCGCGACGCTGGTTCGACAGCACGCGGCACCGGCTCGGCCGCCACGCCGGGCAGCACCTGTTTACCAGCCCCGTAACGAGTCGAGATTCACGAGCGGCCGCTAATGGAGCCGGCGCAGCGGCTCGTCGGGCAGCCGGCGCCGCGGAGAGCACGCGCCGACGCCCGCTAACGACGCACCGGTGTTGACGGACGCCGTGAAGCCGGCCGCCGCCGCCGCCGACGGCGATGGCGCAGTCAAATTATACATTGTGGAACTGCACTGAGGTCTATTGTCATAGCATTGGCTTTGAACGACTCTAGCAGAGTTTCATTACATGCAATTGACTACCAAAAACAAAGCTTTCAACCGCCGCTCTTTCGCTCTGTTTTTCCGAATCGTTCATATTCCGGTCTTTCAGAATGACCAAACAACAGGGTTTCAGCGTACTGATAGAGACTACCATCATAAAACGTTTGCAAAGTGCCCCAGTCATGAAAATTGGGGCAAACGGCCGACCTGACTCGAAAATATCATCCCAAAACTGGCATGGCATGTTTCTCTGACAACAGATTCGGTTATGCAAATCTTCATAGGGTACCTATAATCAACAACATAAGTAGCCCCGTTTATATTTGCGGCCACATTACCGTCGCGGCTTCTAAGTGTGGTGACAGGTGGTCTCACCTGGCTGAGGGTGGCTCGGAGCGTGGCGACAGGCTGTCTCACCTGGCTGAGGAGGGGGGGGGGGGGGGAACGGAGCGTAGCGACAGGCTGTCTCACCTGGCTGAGGGGAGCCCGGAGCGTGGCGACAGGCTGTCTCGCCTGGCTGAGGGTGGCCCGGAGCGTGGCGATAGGCTGTCTCACCTGGCTGAGGGTGGTCCGGAGCGTGGCGACAGGTTGTCTCACCTGGCTGAGGGTGGCCCGGGGCGCGGCGGCAGGCTGTCTCACCTGACTGAGTCTGCGTGCCAGCGAGATGACGCCAGTGCGGGACTCAATGGTAAAATAGCTAGCGTCCGACGGCCGGCTGGCGTTGATGAAGTACTCGATGGCGCCGTTGTTGTCGCTGTCGGCGTCGGTGGCCGAGATGCGCAGCACCACCGCCTCCGGCTCCGTGTCTTTCGGTATCGTCTCCTGGTAGTTCTGCAGCGGGGACCAACCGGCTGGTGTTACGAGACAGACGTCCGGCGTGCGCCGCGGTCACGTCTAGCGCTTGGAAGGGTGTGGCGCGGTCTCGCACCATCACGCAGCTTAGCGAGCACGCCGAGACGTGGGTCCAAATATCCTACTCATCTAGTGATAGGCACGCAAACAGATGAAGTCATCACTTCGCAACGTGCATTATAAAACGCTCAGCAAATATTCCACGTTAAAGAGTCTCACTATACTGCACGGTCACTACGCCAGTAACTGAGCAGCATAACAAACGAAGGCCTTCTCACAATGCAGCTGATCGGGCCATGGCTCATGTCAGATGTAGCAGCATGACTCCACCCCATGATCACCGTAGGCAAGTTGAGACCCTCCCGCTGTTCCGGTTGCTTTCGTGCTCCGACAGCTTCGCATATTTCTCCATTCCTCATTTCACAATGCTCTTCGCGCCAAGACGCCCAACCGATACGTCATTTCGCTGAGTGCGTTACGGCCACACCGCGCACTCGGGCACAGGACAAAACGCGCGGCGCCCCTTGCTATTGAAGGCTCCCACACATCCGAGCCATTCGTTCGCGCCATTGAAAACACCAGCCGCCGTCTCCCGCGATGGATAATTCATCGTGCCGGAGGGCCGGGCGAGACGCACGTACGCCTTCCAGCTCCATGGCCAGGACGTGAGACACATTGCAACGTCCACCGTGTCCGCGCTGTAATTGTCCCCAGCGTGCCGTACGTCAACGCCGCAGATCTCCGAAAGCCAGGCCGACCAGGCAATCGCTGTAAGTGAACTATTCTTCGGGGAGAAGGAAGTTTGGCGTTGCGTTCTGACGGCCGAGTCCATCATTGCACCGGACCGACAGTGGGGTCAGAGCGGGGGGGGGGGGGCAGTGCGCCAATGCGACGGCTCGTAACTTCTGCCGGGCCGCGCTGGGCCGGCCGGCGCCCGAGGCCGGCTCGGGGCTCCCGGTTACCGGCCGCCGTGGCCTCCGGCGCCTCCCATCCACTCAGCCGGCCCACCGCCAGCTGCCCCCAGTCGGAGTCACGGCCGCTGGGGTCATAGTCACGACTCCCCGCGACGCCACCGCGCGACGCCGCCGGCGACGGCGGCCTGCCGGCGGAACGCTGCGCGTGCCGGGCCGGCGGGGCGCCGCCGAACTGCTGACAACAGCCGGCTTCAGAGCTGTCGTGCAGACAAATGTAGCCATCCACCGCCGGGCCGGCAGCTGGCGGACACGCTTCTGGTCTTCGGCGAAGGCGGCAGAAAACCCGCGCCGCTGCCGGACGCTTCCCCCCCCCCTCTCTCTCTCTCTCTCTCTCTCTCTCTCTCTCTCTCTCTCTCTCTCTCTCTCTCTCTCTCTCTCTCTCTCTCTTCTCTCTCTCTCTCTCTCTCTCTCTCTCTCTCTCTCTCTCTCTCTCTCTCTCTCACGATGTACAATAAGAGAGAATGCCGAGTCGACCCCTTTGCGAGCCGGGCTTCTAATTCGGCTCACATTTAATATCTCTCTCTCTCTCTCATCTCTTCTCTCTCTCTCTCTCTCTCTCTCTCTCTCTCTCTCTCTCTCTCTCTCTCTCCTCTCTCTCTCTCTCTCTCTCTCCTCTCTCTCTCTTCATTCTCTCTCTCTCTCCCGATGTTACAATTGCATCGGCGTCGACGTTACGAGCGTGGGCACATCTGCGTCTTTAAATATCCGAGGTCCATGCGCGCCGAGTCGCTCCAGCAATAACCTGGCCGGCTGGACACATTGGCTGACCAAGCGCACGACGGGAGTTTTGAGGGGGACCGTGGGACCCTGGGAACAGCCAAGTTACCACAAAGTTCGGTCGGAGCCAAGCTTAACAAATGAGTGCGTGGGACCAAGAGCCCCGTGTGTGTGTTGTGGCTGCGCCCCCACCTCCCGTCATCGGCGGCAGGCGGCGCGAGAACAGGTCATCGGCGAGCGGCCACACCCGGCATCTCTCACAGCAAAGCGCAGCCGCGCGAGACGCCCTTCCCAGGCTTCCTGGCGACACCGAGCCGAGCAGGCACCACGCCCACCACTTCCGCGGCTTGCGTGGGCATGCAGCGCGACGGGAAGCCCACAAAACCAACACTACGACCCAAGCGAGCGGGAACTATGTTCAAGTTGGGGGAGGAAAACACTTCAAAATGTTTAAATGCACCCCCAAGATCGGATGGTGGCCTCCTTACAGGCTAGAATGGGCCCCATGCAGGTCAGAATGAGCCCTATACAGGCCAATTCGACCTTTTAAGGCCAGAACGGGCCCCTCACAGTAAGTAATGAACCTGCTCAAGGTCAGGATAGGCCCTATATGAGCCAGATGACCTCTCCACAGTTCAGAATGGAAACACTTCAGTTAGCAGTAGGCTCTCTACAAGCCAGAATGGGCCGTCCAAATTCAATAATGGGCCCTCTCCAGGTCAGAATGGCCCAATACGAATCAGAATAGATACCCAGTAGAACAACACAGGCCTTCTACAGTCAATAATGAGCTTTCTTCAGGTCAGATGGACCCACTGGGCACTACAGGTCAGAATGGGACCTGCACAGTGCACGGGTCAGAATGGCCCAATACGAATCAGAATGGGTACTCTGTAGAACAACATAGGCCCTCTACAGTCAATAACGAGCTTTCTACAGGTCAGATGGACCCACTGGGCACTACAGGTCAGAATGGGACCTGCACAGTGCACGGGTCAGAACGGCCCTCACCAGGCCAGATTGAGCTCTCCACAGGGAATAATGGGCCCTCTTCTGGTCAGATTCCTCCCTTCTACCCCTCCCCCAGAATAGATCCTCCAAAGTCGGCAATAGGCTTTCTACATGTCAGGGTGGGCCCTCTACAAGATCAAAAATGGCCTTTTGCATTAAATACGTAATCGTGTAAAGATCATGATGGGCTCTCTACAAGCCAGAATGGGCTCTCTTAAGACCAGAATGGGCCATCTACAGAACAGAATGTCCCTGCACAGTCAATAATAAGCCGTCTACAGATAAGAATGGGCCTTTTCAGGCTAGAATGGACCACAGTCAATAACAGGCCTTCTGCAGGTCGAAATGAACACTATACAGGCTAAGAATTGCCCTTTTTATCAGAATGGACACTTCATAGGTCAGAATGAGCCCTCGACAGGTCAGAATGGACTTTTACAGGCTTACATAATCCCTTTCAGTTCGGAATGGGCCTTTCACATACCGCAATGGGCCCCTCCACATGCCCTCTAAGTGGGGGGACAGGCGCCGCCACCCCAAGCTTTTAAGTTGGAGGGGGCTAAATGCCCCCACTGGCCCCTCCCCCGGTTCCTGCGTCCTTGCTACGACCGACACACTGGCGGGCTGCATACACACAACTACGAATGTGCGTGCCGTCCAGACCACGCTGCGCACGCGCCGTGGCCGCGGAAGTGATGGCGGCGCGCCGAGTGTTAGGCGACGCTCGTGCATCTACGCCCGGTGAATATTTCAGCTCGTCGCACTAACAGGCTAGGCGGCGCCATTAAAGTATGGAGGAGGCAATCTGCCGGCGGCGCCGGCGCCGCTCATGGCGGCGGTGTGCCGCCTGTCTCTGACGCGACGTCGGTCGCGGACGGCTGATGAGCGGGCGCTTGAGTGGCTTTGGTGTTTGATCTCGGTTACAGTTTCGGACTCCCAACAGCGAACAAAGCTGTATGCGGGTACTGGGCGATACGTGTAACATGTTCGCAGCTTGAGCAGCCGCCTAGAGGGACAAAGTGGACTGAGCACGTACTGCGATCTGTAGCGACGGCTCCCCTGATTCAGAGGAAGGCGAAGCACGGGTAATCGGGATGGTAGCGGAGAGCACGCAGCGCATGTTTCAAACAGGACATACCCAGAGTACGCCCGTTTCGAACAGCAACGCCGATCATAACACATCGAAAGACACCGCCACCAGCACGGCTTCCAGACCCGCGTAGCTACTTGCAAAACATGTTTAACCATCGGCGCCCAGCACGTCTATACACAACTTACCCGAAAGCAAAATCAGTGAAACACAGCAGATACACATAACACGGGCCTCGGCGCGATCCAGATCACCCATCCAGTCCACGCACCGACTTGTCGAACATGGGTGCGTTGTCGTTGACGTCCAGTACGTTGACGACGAAGGCGCATGTGCCTTCAAGAGACGGCGTGCCCCGATCGTTGGCCTTGACGATCACTCGCAGCTCCTTCTCGTGATCCGGCTCGTCCCGGTTGAAGACCTGCCACGGAGCGGACGTTGGTCAGCGCACTGGTCAAACTCGCGACAGGTCACCGGCCGCGCTGGTCACGCAGGCGACAGGTCACCGGCCGCGCTGGTCACGCAGGCGACAGGTCACCGGCCGCGCTGGTCACGCTCGCGACAGGTCACAGGCCACGCTGGTCACGCAGGCGACAGGTCACAGGCCACGCTGGTCACGCAGGCGACAGGCCACCAGCCGCGCTGGTCACGCGCGCGACAGGTCATCGGTCACGTCACCGTCACCGTGCTCGCTGGAGCCAGCGTACGCCCGACGCACACGGCTAAGACCGACCGGTGGTAGCCCGTGCCCAGCAGCCGCTTTGAACGGAGGTTGGTCGGGACCATACCGACCTCTCGGCCGCAGACCGTCTCTGTGGTCCAGCACGTCGCGCCAACATTGCGCTTAGCCTGCGGTAGCCCTACGGGCCCTCAGCTAAAACACTGCCGTCATGACTCAAGCCGGGTCACATCTGATGCCAACCGGGCGGTAACGCCCATTGTCGACATGGCGGCGGGAATTCTTCAAAAGCGCGCGCCATGATGCTTTAGCCTTCTGAGATTAGATGGTGCCCGATTTATTCCGCCATAAGAGCCGCAATAGGAGAAATGGCAGCGCCGGAACTTCAAAACATGCCCACGATCCTCCACGGGCGGGTTGTGTTCCGTAGCCTGCATAATACACGAATAATTACACATCCACACGGGCATTCTGATGATACGCCGCATAAATACAGCTAATCATACTTCACCAGAATCAGTCGACGACATGCAGGATTACTTCAACAGGCATAAACTCATAGGTCAAATGTCAGACCAAGAGCATTTCGACGGGCCCAGCACGCCGACCTCGCTATCAGCGTACGAGCAGCGGCCCAATACATTCATAACGTACCGACTGGTGTTGAAACTCATACCAGCAATTATCGAGGGTAAGCTCATGCCGGTTGTCATTCGTGCACGAGATATGCTCACCCACCCCTACAGCAGCTGGTTGAAATAAGCACCGAAAACGTATCTTCAGTTGTACAGCCCCGCAATAAGCGCACATGAGAAGGTATACTTCTTGCGAGTGTGCCTTAAAAGGTTAAAAATGCCGATTATCGGACCCAAAGCAAAGATGGAGGGCAGGAGTCACGTCCACGGCCACCGCTGGCAAACGAGCGCCCGAGGCGCAACAAATCACGGAAGATGCCTGGTTTGCAAGGAAGCACTACCACAATCATGCACGACAGGTTGCAGATGGTACGCGATCACTCTCTGACATGTCCGCTTTGATATCGCAGCGTTTGTTTTGACAACCGAGCTCGCAACACGCCATGTCACACGCACTCGTGGTCTGATTTTGACGGGATCGTTACGAGTTCCGCAAGCGTTTTGGGCAGAAGCCAGCAGCAAGGTATCTCTCATTCACTGAAGCCAGCCCCAGGCATGTGGCGTCCCACTTCAAAGCCGCACATTTCGCGGGTTCCGATGCCTACAACCGGGAGCGGCGGGAGCGGCATCGACAGCTCCAGCACTCCGAAGCGCCTTGCGGCCTCGCGCCCCGCGCCGCCGGCGCCGTCTGCCCGGCCGGCGTCTCGGTTGGCGGCCCGTGCGCCGGTGTGACCGGGTGCGTGCCGCCGCGTCATTTCCGGCCGGCAGGCACACACGTGGGTCCGCCGGGCCGGACAGCCCGCCGTGATTACCGGTCTCCTTAGCGCCGCCGCCGCCGCTCACTATTCCGCTCATGCTGATTAATCACTGCTCAAGCCGACCGCGAAGGAACAACGCGAGAGTCCCTCCCAGCGCGAGGTCACGTGGTGTGCCGGCGTGCCGGCGGCAGCGGCCCGAGGAGACATATCGGGCGGGTTTTTCACCGACCGCCACTGTATTGTTCCATCATGCGACCGACGTCTGCACGGCAGGTGAGGGCAAAAACCAGCGGCGGCCGTCGAAATACGCCGCATCAATCATGCGACGACGCCGGCGCACGAGGAAAAAACGACGCGGGCAAAGGCGGCGGATGTCGCTAGGCGACGTCTCAGGCCACCCGCCCGACCCTCTCCCTCCTTTCACCCGGCTCTGTCAGGGCAACGAGACATTCGAAAAGCGTTCTTTCAGCCTCGCACGCCGTTGGCTTTCTCCTGCAGTCAGTAGATGCCCCGGGCGCGGTGTCTGGGCTCGGCTATAGCGTGCCAGCACAGCGCTAACAACGAGGCTGCTAATGCCAGCTTAGAGGGCAATCGTCATAAACGTCTTGGCGAATCACCCTCGTAATATACCTTGATGCGCTCAAAGTCGTTTGGCATGTTTGCTATGAAACGTTCGAGCCAAACACAGAATAACTACTCAAAATGACACGACAGCCAACTGTGCAAGCACCATTATGAATAGTGAAAACGCCCGCAGTTTAACACTTGACGGCGACATGAATATCAACACTGCCACACGTGCGCTGAACAGGGGGAGAGCGGCGTGCTTTAGTGAACCTTCACTGCTGGCCCGACCCACAGACCTCTGCCAACAACGGCTGACCACCCACTGGCAGACTACCGTCCGGACTAGCAGGCCGCTGGCCGGGCCAGCAGACCGCTGTTCGAACCAGCAGACCGCTGGCCGGGCCAGCAGACCGCTGGCCGGACCAGCAGACCGCCGGCCGGACCAGCAGACCGTTGGTCGAACCAGCAGACCGCTGGCCGGACCAGCAGACCACCGTCCGGACCAGCGGACCGCCGTCCGGACCAGCAGACCGCTGGCCGGACCGGCAGGCTGCCGGCCGGACCAGCAGACCGTTGGTCGAACCAGCAGACCGCTGGCCGAACCAGCAGACCGCCGTCCGGACCAGCGGACCGCCGTCCGAACCAGAAGATCGCTGTTCGAACCAGCAGACTGCTGGCCGGACCAGCATACCGCCGTCCGGACTGGCAGACCGCCGGCCGGACTAGCGCACCACTGGCCTGATTTGGTCCGTCTGCAAGCCCGCCGAAACGCCTCGGCCGCCGGCCTGCCTGCAGACCGCAGCTGGTCGGCTTACTTTGAGCGTAGTCAGCTGACCGGACGTGGGGTCAATGCTGAAGAACGACTCCGGCGAGCTGGGACTGGTCACCAGCGAGTAGACCAGCTCGGCGTTCTCACCCTTGTCAGGCGTCAGTCGCCTCCACCTGGACAGATGAGCGAGACACAGTGAGGGGCGCCAGGGATCATGGAGGTTGCATGATTCTGTGGAACATTGTCATTCGATTCCTCAAATCATCTCACCTAACGATTCGTCTGTCATAGGTAATTAAAGCTAATGGAAAGACGGTGCCACCTTATCAAGCGTAGTTTACATGATCTCTGGTCCAGAAATTTGACGGCTGACTCGTAAGGCGTGCTTTCACATAAAAACGCTTTGTTTTTGTCACTCTAGTAGGATATTTAATGGCAATATGCTATATCAAAACTGATCACTACATGATCCTGCAGAAAGAAGTGATGCTGCAAAAAAGCCAGCTACGATATTGATTGCAAGAGCACACTGCAGCACTATGCCAATACGTTATTGATGCGTTCCAATGTTAATAAGAAATACTGCGATCTAACATTTTAACGTCGTAATCTGTCTAGTTTTGGAGATTAAAACCAATTCAGAGTTGGCGTCATCACACCACACAGTGCGTTTCAGTAACACCTGTTTTGCCCTGCCTCGCATAAATCCGACGGCTCTGAAAGCCAGCAGCTGGTGATCAGCACGAAATTGGCGCAGTAGTTCGCTGCCACTGAACACGGGCACGCCATGTCCGAATAGCCCTCTGACATGGCATGAGTCCGTTCCAGACCGAGGACCCCGCCCCAGCGCGGCAAACGCATTCCTGCGGCGAGACCCTGATACCGCGGTCCAGCGGCGTCCCCAGGCTCGAGGCGAGGGCGCGCACACGTGCCGCTCTCAGACTCCCGCCGGGCTTTCGCCGATCATGGAGCAGTTGACACGCGTTCTGTGGATTTCTAGCTTCGAGACAAGCATCTCTGACTCTCTGAGGATAGAATCATCAACTACACATTTAGGGCGTCCCGTCTTTCTATATAAAAGCCGCAAAAAAGCAGGCGGACGGGAGCAGTTTTCGTCCCGAAATCAATACGGATTAAGGAGAGGAAATACAGCCCTGGGCTGATGCTGATGTGACCAGACACTCGGAAACAGCCTCTGTTTGATGCTGGGGATTATGGAGAGCAAAACAGTCAGGGATTAGGCTCAGCGGACGCCCACGGCCAATAATAAAGTCGTCAGAGGCCGCATATCGTGACATCAAACTGCCAACGGAGCAGCGGGCGACTTTGATAGATATTTAGGAGACCTGAATCGACGATAAATTTAAACGAATGTCAACAGCCCGCCAGGGTCGGCCGGCTGCAAATTACTCGCCTCGCCTCGTCTCGCGGGACAACAGCGAGCCGGGACGCAACTAGGCACGAGTTGAGAACTACGCAGCCGTTGCTTCCCGCCGCGGAACGTCAGCGCGACGGGCGCCCGGGCCTGGGCCCCGCTGCCGCGCCGGTCCCGGGTCGGCGCGCGGCGGCGCCACGCTCATAAAGCCGGACCGGGCCGTCCGCACGCGACGGCAAGGGCCTACGCCGATCGTGAATGCCTGACGAGCAGCCGAACATATCACACTGAAACAAACATGGTCCGGCCAATGCGCGCCGATTAATTATTCCCTGAGGACGGCCACGCGACACCCGAGCGCGGCGGCGATCGAAGCGCAAGCAGGGGCGGCAGGCGGGGAGCTGGGGGCGCCGCTGCCGTCGCCGGGCGCAGCTGCAGGCGCACCTGGAGCGGCGGCTCCCGGCCACTGGCGGTGCACTTGTCGCCGCGCGGCCGCCGGCTCCCCAATGACGGCACCGGCCGCGAATCGGCCGCCGTCACCGGGCGTCGGCCGACGGCGCGCGGGCGGCCGAGCCGCGTCCGCCTCGCGCCTCTCTGCTCGCCTCGGCCGGGCGCGGCCCCCACTCACCCGCAGCACGGCTGTGCCGGCGCCCTTGTTCTCGGCCACCTCTGGTCGGTACTGGTCACACTCGGTGAACACGGGCCGGTTGTTGTTGACGTCTGCGGGGCGAGGTGATGGGCGTTAGCCGCTGCGTGGAGACGACGGTGACGCGGCCACACTGGAAGCATGGCTCGAGCCAATGATGGAATGGGATTGTGACATATCGAACATGAGCTCGTGATGCAATGAAAACCAATTGTGCTACATTAGGCATGCTATCAGATTAACTCGTGATGAAGAAATGATTATGCCATCTGTCCAGTCATGCTGACGCCAAGGCTAACGCAGTCCAGACATGTGAGGCCAGTCGTCGCGCTCGGAGCTGGTTAAACACACTGTGATCGGAGGCAAACTCCATTTGACCTGTGCCAGACCAGGTCCGGTCAGGTCAGGCCCTTCCATTACGAGCCCGCCCGCACCACCGCAGCGCCCGAGACCGTGGCTGATTGGACGGCGCTGGCCCGCGTTGCACCAAATCCCTCGCCGTCCCCTGGGTGAGCCTGCGATGACGAGAGCGCTGCGCGGCCTGTCCCCACTTCGCCCGGCGAATAATCCCGCCATCGCCGACCGATTCGAGAGGATGAAACCGGCGTAGGGCAGCCGGCGCACGCCAAATTGACCCACGTAGCGGCGTGATCGCCGGCGGCCGGCGGTCGCGGCGCGCCCGGCCCGCCACACGTCCGCGCGTCAAACTGTAAGCCGCCGCCACCGCCGCCGTCGCCGGCCGATGGAACGACGAAAGCGCCGCGAACGCCCGGCAACAGGTGTGACGAGGGCGGGAGCGGACGGGAGTCGACGGCGGGAGGGGGCGGAAGCAGGCGGAGCGGACAGGAGCAGACCGGAGCGGACGGGAGTCGACGGCGGGAGCAGGCGGAAACGGACGGGTGTCGACGGCGGGAGCAGGCGGGAGTGGACGGGAGTCGACGGCGGGAGCAGGCGGGAGTGGACGGGAGTCGACGGCGGGAGCAGGCTGGAGCTGGTTCCCGGCGGCGGCGGTGTGATTGGCGAGCACGTGGCACCATTCCCGGCGGCGACGCCCCCGGCGCACGTTCGAGCTAAATGGAAAAACTTCCACGCCCAGGATTGCGACAAAGTTGGCGTCGTTTTTGCGCCGCCGTCACGGCGTCGGGAGCGGCGGCGCTGGATTATTCAGCAGCCGTTGTCCGAGCGCCTGCGGCGGCGCCGCGAACACGCGGCACAGGTCAGGTCACTTAGGCTGATTGGCGGTGCCGCCGAGGGCGCAGCGGTCGCCCCAGATCGGCCATCCCCGTACGTCCGCAGTAGGAGAGACACGCGACGGAGCGCAGCATCCTCGCACGCGGAAAACAAACAAAAATCAAACACACAAAAACACGACGATTTGTGGAGCGCACGACGTCATCGCGGCAAGAGGAGCCGCGACAAGTGGGCTTTACCGCTGTATTTGCTGCCGCAGGTGAGCGGATCAGACCGTCAGTAGCGAATCCGTGGCCTCATAGAGCATGCATGCGATGGGTTCCGTGGCTTGATCTGTCAGCCGCCAGAGGCACTGCCTTGGGATTTGGAAACGTTCGGGAAGCCAGCCGAGAGTGTGCTTCAATCGCCTGAATCTGTCAAGAGCACCTCAAGCGAGGGGCCGGCGCAGAACGCAGCAGGAAAACTGCGTTATAAACAGTTGCTGTCAGAGAAAGTGCAAAAGAACAAAAATCAGCTGTTCCGGAAGGGTGAGAACAATATTGCAAAGCCTATTCAATGCAAGGCTTCCCTGAATTAGAAAATGAAGCGCTGGCTCTGAGTTACGATCTGCTGGCAAGCTGTTTCTGATTACAAGAACAGCTGCTCGATACAGGGATTTTCATTCCGTCGTGTTCGGCCCTGTTACAGACGCAAATAATGCGTTTTTGCTTCAGCTAACTCTTGCACAAATTACCAAGCTACTTAAACTTGAACAGAAGCAATATACGAGTCCCACATATCATTTCTTACTTGAGGTCGAACCAAGGCCCCGTGCGCTGTTGCCTCAATGAGTGGGGAAGAATGCCTTTGCACAGAAGCGGCACTCTGCACAGGGCGTGCCCCCTCCCCTTCCTCCCTGAGCACACGTTACCAACCTCCACCCACCGTACCGCATCTCGTCCAGTGTTCGATCGGTACCCGTTCTCCCCCACATCGACCATCACCTTCTCCCGCCGTCATACTAGTCTTTCTCATCGTCCAACCCGCCCGGGGTGGGGAGGGGTGGGGGTGGGGGTCTCGGCCTATGTCCGGGTCGGGCCGTCCCGTAAGAAAAATGACTGGCCAGCTCCGGGGGACCGAGCGGCCGGCCGGCCAGCAATCGCGACCCCGGTGCCGCCCAGCGCTGCCACCGACCTATGACGTGCACGCGGACGGCGGCCGTGTCGTTCTGGTTGTGCGTGTCGCGCGCTACCACGGTGAAGGCGTAGTCTTCGGCTGCGAAGCTGGGTGGTTGGCGCACCAGCCGGATCACGCCCGTCTGACGGTTGATGGTGAACTGTGGACGAACGGCACGGTCTCCTGTGAATGGGGCGCTGTGGACGCACGGCACGGTCTCTTGCTGATAGGTGGACTGAGGACGCACGGCACAGGCCCTTGCCGATGGTGGACTGTGGACGGATGGCACGGTCTCCTGTGAATGGGGGGCTGTGGACGCACGGCACGGTCTCTTGCCGATGGTGGACTGTGGACGGACGGCCCGGTCTCTTGCCGATGGTGGACTGTGGACGGCGGATGAGGTCCGGCTGCTGAGACGCTTGCGCTCTTACGACCGGGGTTAGCCTTCAGCGCGGGTGCCGTCTGCCCCGGGTATAGGCCGTCCTCTATAACGGGGGCGAGAGGAGCGTTCGGACCGACGATTCGCGGTCAGCTCCGGACAGGACACCAAGCTAGCCAGGTCCGTGGTGATGCTACAGAATGACGTCCATGTTAGTCATTGTTCTAGGTGATAACACCTTGTTATAAATTCGGTCGCGTGTACAATTACTTTGAAGCCGTCGAGATCACAGCCGTTCTGAGCATGGCTGGAGAGTGACGACATGGCTGTGTCACTCAGATAGTCTGAATTGCACAATACTGCCCCGGCCCGTTAGCTGAATACCGCTGCGAGTTATCACGCGTTATGTAAGTTCATGGAAGCGAGACATTGTCATCACTAACGTCTTTTCGTGACAGCTTTGTAAACATAAGGGCGTCACTAGCATGATGCGCGAGGAATGCGCAAAGTATAGGGAAGCGCTTTCAGTGCATGTTGTGTTACTGTTCACCGTCGACTGTCGATGACGGTCTGCTTACAGTGCGAGTTTACGTTCAAGACATCAGCTTACGGCCCTCCATCGGAGCCGGTCCCTCACACGCAACGTCCACACACACACACACACACACACACGCGGACGCTGCCGTACGGCAACTCCAGTGCTCAGTGCTTCCAGTACACACACGCACGCGGACCTGCCGTACGGCACCCCAGCGTTCAGTACTTCCGGTACACACACGCACGCGGACCCTGTCGTACGGCACCCCAGTATTCAGTGCCTCCGGTACACACGCGCACGTGGACCCTGTCGTACGGCAATCCAGCGTTCAGTACTTCCGGTACACACACGCACGCGGACCCTGCCGTACGGCACCCCAGCGTTCAGCGCGTCCGGCTGCCCAGCTCGCCAGGTCGGTAAAACAGTGGCCCACTTCCCTGCAGTACCTAGACATAAATAGAACACTGCTCGGAAGAAACATTCCAGCCGATGTCGGTCGTAGCATTATGCAAAAATGTCGGCCTTGAATGGCTTGCAGCACTGACGGCGCATGGCACGCCAATGACAAGACGTAACGCCTAGCAATGCCACCTCAGGGACTGCCACGGACCGACCCCGCCGCGGGCGTGTTCAAACAGAGGCCCCCGGGCTCATGTGCCCCACCCTTCAACAAATGGATCATATGTATCAGTACTTGGGCAAATAAACGCCGACAATTCAGTGAAGTGTTGACGGGAGACAGGTAAAGTAACGGGATCTAGAACAAACGATGTTGTTTTGTCTTGTCTCAAATTTCGGACGCCTGCGGCACAATGAACTGGCTTTCGTGAAATACGTTGAGTCCTGCCGGACCCTACCCTCTGTTGCAAAATTTTGTGCGGGCCCCTGGGCCCTGGCTTCCTCTGTGGGGAAAAGCACCAGGGCACCGGCACAGGTCAGGGGCGCAGCGCTACACCCCTGTGCGGGGCGAGCGCTGATCAGCACTGGCCACTTTAACGATATCTTAGGAACACCTGTTCGGATGATAAGTTTAGACTCAACGGGACGATTTACTCGCAGGCACAGCTCCTGACAGCAAACGACTGGCTGCAAAAAGGCCCACATCTGAGCGAATGGCACCACGCCGCAGATGTGCGAATCATTCATCACAATCAGACCATAAAAACGAGGATTAAAAAGCTCCAAGGCTTTTTGCCCAGAGCAGCAATAATTGACCATTGACGTATGATGAGCAGACTATGAACAGCTTTCAATTGAGTCGTGCTTGAAAAACTCCTTCGCTCAAATGGTATGCATTTATAATGACGGCAAGGGGATGACAAGGCTGGCTGATCGCGTTGCCGTTCCGTCAGAAACCAATCACATGCACCAGAGCTTGGATCTGATATCGGGTTCGATTAACTCGGCGCCAGAGCTGGTACGTGGGCTGCTCTACGGCGCCGCACGGGGTGAATGCCCGCTAAGGAAGGGAAGACGTGGTACATTATGAGACAAGGCAGAAGATTGTCGCAACGGCAAGGTATGCAGCTCGCGTAAATCGGCCGACCGGCAGCGCGGCATGACAATTTAGTTGACACAGAACGACTAGTGCGTCTTGTCTACCGATTTCCGATAGTTATCAACAGCCTTCTGAATTCGCGCCGCCGAAGGCGCACCAGGCAACAGCCTGCTACATAATAATCACCACGCCCGTCCGTCGGACAAATGACTCATTTCTCGGCTCATCTCCGGAGACGCACCACCCGTCCACCTTCAAGAGCATATGCCATCCGTCTCTGTTAATAAAGACGCCGAAAAGTGCTCGACCTAATGGTCACGAAATTCATTTCACGATGCAATATCCCGGCGGCGGACATCATCAGTCGGATGCTAATACGGCGCCAGTGATCCATCACTTAGCGCTGATCCGGGGAGCGGCGACACGCGGGCGGCGGCGGTGCGCACCGCCGCCTGCCGAGAGCAACAGGCGGTCCCGCCGCGCCGCCGCGCGCCGCCCGCCGCAGACGACGAGGGGAGCTCGACAGACACGGCGACTGACAGCCAACACTCGGCAGGCATGACCGACAGCCAACACTCGACAGACACAGCGACCGCCAGCCAACACTCGGCAGGCATGACCGACAGCCAACACTCGACAGACACGGTGACCGACAGCCAACACTCGACAGACACGGCGGCCGGCTGCCAACACTCGGCAGACGCCGCGGACGACAACCAACACTCGACAGACGGTGACCGACAGCCAACACTCGACAGACGGTGACCGACAGCCAACACTCGACAGACATGGCAACAGACATTCATCACTGAGTTCCAGGCCCAGGCAGACCAAAAATATTTAGCAGACAAGATGACGCTTCCCTGGGCGACCCCTGCTGTTCGCCTGCCCTGCTGTGCAGGTATGTGACCCTGAGGCGCCGGCGCCCCTACCGCGCTGTGTGCGCTGCTGCCAGCGGTCTGCTCACCATCTGGTACACCTCGACGTCCAGGGTACTGCCTGGTGACCGGATGAAGTAGCTGATGGGGTCCGTGTCTGGGTCTTGCGCCACCACAGCCCGCACCAGAGACCCTGCAGCCGGCAGAGGTCAGGTCAGGTCAGGTCACTTTGGTCTCCAACCGGGAGTCAGAAGTGGCTGTGGTCAGGGACCTTGGGGAAATCTTCATCAGGAGCTCATGTCTCCATCAGCGCGTCTCTGAAGCGCACCGAGCGAGCTATTTATTTAATACGGGCCTGTTGGGCGGTGGTTGCCCGTCGTCTTGCACATTTCCGGCACATGGACGAATCAAGCCGGAGCGCACGGGTGACCTCAACCAGGCCTGGTTGGGGGCGATATGCTCCATTTGTTAGTGATGACCTTATCATGCTACACCAGAGCCATGCTGCGTGCTTTGTGGGCGCCGGAGATGACGATGACGTAAAGGAGTGCCGGTGTAATGGCTCAGCCCCATGTCGGCTAGGACAACACCGATATCCCACCGTAAACAAATGTTTCGCAGTAAAAGCTCGCGGCATGAACACGCGCGCGTGCAAGAGATCCGAGCTGCGACCCGCTTTAAGAGGGCGCCGCACAGCTGAAAGTTGTCTTGCCACTACTTAACCCGTGAGAACAGCGCTTACGCTCACCTTGAAGTCCGTATGTGCTTGGTTAACGCCTCATGTGCGCGCAGTGCTACAGCCTGTCGAACATACTGTGACAGAAATGCCGTCTACTTCGAACACTAACTTTAGAAATAGACTCGATTCGAAGCCTATGATGAGGCCCAGCGCTTTGATCACAGAAGTTGGTGCGTGTTATGTAGTTCAATTATACCCAATCCATTTACATCCATAGTTCAGCTGAGACATTAAGCCTTTATTCTGAACATTGCATCGTAAAATTCATACATTGCTGCCTTTTAAAGAGCACGGCATTGTTAAGCAGCATACCCCGTTGTCTGGTGCTGAAAAGTTTAGCAGCACGAGCGCCGGGTTTAGGAGACACCCACAGTGACATAATTCATTTAGAAGTTTCCAACTACCAAATGTTCACCACGGACGGGCCACTAAGCTCTGCAGTTAGTTTACAACGTTGCCAACATGAGCGGCCACGAGAAACGGGCGAGACCCGAGGTCTCGCCAATGACGAGGAGAATATTATAATATAGATGATACCGATGCACGTGCAGGTGGAGCGCTTCCAACCCAAATCAACGGGCCTTATCGTCGTTCAAGTCCGTCTGTCATGAGAGCTAGGAAGGCGGAGGTTCACCAACGTCGCGCTCGAGCGTCAGTTCACCAGTCGCATCGCTTCGAAGCTGGATCGTGACCAGCCTACACAAGCAAGGCTCATTCATGCGATGAAATGGATCGCATTTCATCTGTTTTCGCACGCACCGATTGCAACCAATTTTATGCAAAATCGGAAGCATCTTCTACAGATATTGAACACCAATGATTGGGTTAGGAGCCTGCATACTTTTCATGACGCTCTCTCTTATAGTCGGGTCCAGGGGTGTAGTTTCCTATTTAGGGGGACTCTGCCTACCCCTTCCACAAAAGTTTTAAGAACGGGTAGATGTGGAGATAAAAACATTTTTCGCGTAATTTAGGGAATGTTTATGCTGATGAAATAATAATGAAATGATATATATATATATATATATATATATATATATATATATATATAAATATAAATAAAAATATAAATATATATATATATATATATAATAATGAAATAATAAATAATAATGAAAATTTAGCTACTTTCCCTGTGCAGCCTCCTCCCAATTATTTTGCAAAGCTGTACCGCAGTCTGGGCAGAAGCTGTTCAGCACCAGCGGCTTTCGACGGGTCTATTGACCCCTCGGCGGCGGGCCGGCGTCCTGGTGTATCGGACAGTGCTAACGGCGACGCTATTTGTAGAAGGCACGGCTGCCTGTGCTATGCAGCGGATTTCCAGTTCTGTCCTAGCGCTCATTTTTCGACCGAATCCAAACAAACGGAACTCAAGGCTATCCATCAAAACACACCGAACGCGATGGCAGGCGACACCATATGATAACAGGCGGCTTCAAACCCTTCAAACACGTAAATCAGACCACAACAACCCGGCAAGCAAAATCAGAGCATGACAGACGCGCCGATATCCAGCGGGAAGGAACTTTTTCTACTCAAGTTAACCAGCTGAATGTCCACTGTATGGTGACCTCTAACGCCGAACCCCCAGGCGATAACTGCCCGCGGCGTCTGACCCGTCTCGTGACCGCACTGGATAGACTGGCAAGGTGCAGCAGACGTACATGGCGCGGTGGATACGATAAACTCGAGTGAATACCATCGACGTCCTAGACGAGCAGTATACAGACAACACGACTGACATGTGGATTCGGTAGATTTGACTGGCTTGCAAGGTTTGATAGATCGGATCAACGTGGCGGGTGCGGCAGAGGCGAATGACTTGATACATGAGTAGACGTGAGTAGAGTGCAGCATGCGATAGATGTGGTTGGCGCGGTAGGTGCTGGAGACGTGATTGACATGGATGCGGTAAACGCAAAAGACATGGTAAAAATGACAGACGTGATCGACGTTATGTATACAGCGGACAGGAAGGACAGGGTGACTATGATGAACTTACACGCGCGTTGCAGGCAATGAATATAACAGACGTCAAGGACGGTGTGAATATCATGGACCTAGGACATGAAATGCGGCGGTGGACACGCACCACCCCGTGAGTGTGGCGCCGGCGGCGACGGTTACAAAATGCCCCAGATTCCTGGCGTGCCTGTGCAACCGCCCCGCCCGAGTGACACGTTAATTCAATGGTGCCCCGCCCCCCCCCCCCCCCGCCCCCTCCCCCTCGACCGCGGAGGTCGTGCGGCATGCCACGGCCCGGCGGCGATCCGGGGACGTGCCGACACACATAACGTGCCGGCGCCGGGTCAGGGGCTTAGCCGGCCCTCGGGTAGGGCAGACTGACGACGGGACGGACAGCGGCGCGACGTCGGCCGCGTCGCGGCGCGGCGCGTAAGCGACAAGCGCGCACTATCAGAGCGAACGACTCACAGAGCGTGTTTAAAACGAAGAACACCTACGGAGCAACAGCACCAAACGACTTTTACCGGAGCCTCCCGCTACAGCACCACATCTCGTTCCGTCGCACCCAGCCGAGCCGCAGGGCGCGCGCGGAATCCGCGGATCCAACCAGCATCAGCACCGGCGCGGCGCCGGCTGCGGCCGTGCTTGGCGACCATGCTGCTGCATTATGGCCACCGGTCTGGCCAACGACCCAGGGTCACGCGCGTTGAACATTCATCAGCGCCAACTTCAGGCGTCGCGGCCGACAACGAGTTCGCGGTACGCGTGCGCCGCCGAATGACCGCGACCCGCGCTCCGATGAAAGACAAACGGCCGGGTAAGGAGCGCTGGGGAACTGATCGATTCGGTGACCGGCAACGGCGGGCCGGGCCGTGCACGGGCGCGGTTCGGACAGGGGTCGATCGTCCAGGGCGGGCAGAGCGGAGGCGCCGGCCGTTACCGTGAGGGGTCGCTCAGGGGTGTTAATAACATGCACGGACGAGCCGGCGGGGGCGGGCGCGTTTGACTGCTTCGTCCAGGGCCGGTAGCGCGGAGGCGCCACTGTCACCGTGAGGGGCCGCTCAGGGTTGTCAATGACATGCACGGACGAGCCGGCGGGGCGGCGCGTTTGACTGCTGTTATAAGCCGATGTGTGACGCTGTAAAATCACGACCGCCAAGAGCAGCTCAAAGCGTTTTCAAGTCAGGTGAAAGTCATCACGTCAGCTAAGCTAGATCACGGAGCAGTTGTTGCGTCAGCTAAGCTAGATCACAGAGCAGTCGTTCGCGTCAGCTAAGCTGGGTCACGAAGCAGTCGATGCGTCAGCTAAGCCAGGTCTGGGAGCAGCCGATACGTCAGCTAAGCCAGGTCAGGGAGCAGCCAATGCGTCAGCTAAGCCAGGTCAGGGAGCAGCCGATGCGTCAGCTAAGCCAGGTTCAGGGAGCAGCGATGCGTCAGCTAAGCCAGGTCAGGGAGCAGCCGATGCGTCAGCTAAGCTGGGTCACGAAGCAGTCGATGCGTCAGCTAAGCCAGGTCAGGGAACAGCCAATGCGTCAGCTAAGCCAGGTCAGGGAACAGCAAATGAGTCAGCTAAGCCAGGTCAGGGAACAGCCAATGCGCAGCTAAGCCAGGTCAGGGAAGCAGCCAATGCGTCAGCTAGACAGGTCAGGGAGCAGCCGATGTGTCAGCTAAGCCAGGTCAGGGAGCAGCCAATGCGTCAGCTGAGCTGGCCAGGGAGCAGAAAAAGGAGAAGAGGTAGGAGCTTAATGAATACGGGCGAGGCGCTAGGTTGCCATCCGTGACAGTGCATTGGCAAGGCGGAGGGCGAGTGGTTGCTCCCTTGCGGGATAGTCTTTCCGGCTCCGACCAGCCATTCAACCAAAAAAAAATAAATATTTCAGGACGGTGTCGCGAGGCTCCGCCCCCTGGCGCAGGCAGGAGATTGCAAAACGGCCGGCGGCGTGACGGCCGGCCCAAAATCAACACTGACATATTGCGTGACATGGTTAAGCCCGAGTGTGTGGATAACCTTCTCCCGATGGCAGAGGTCGATGATAACCGGGCTGGGTTTGCCCTGGGACAGGCGGTGGCCTGGACATGCGATCGAAGCAGAGCCGGAGAGCATGATTCGCACCCAGTGATACCATCATGACGCGCGAGCATAGCACTGAAGCATGTCGAGCCAAAACCCCGACATATCGAGCCAAAACCCCGACATATCGAGCCAAAACCCCGAGCATATCGAGCCAAAACTCCGGTCACCATTTTACATCCCAGACGGACGCTTGCGACGGCGGAAGGTCGTTTTTCACGTTGGCGCTACTATTGGGCCGCTGCATCTCAAGCACATACTAACGTCGCGTCGTTTGTGAGGGCAGTACTGTTAAGAGTTAACTACGACAGCGGACTCGGCCCCGTCGTCACCACCGAGAACAGACGCCCACAATCTGCCCCCCCCCCCCCCACACACACACTCGCTTTACAAACAGCGCCGTCACCCACGGAGTGCTCCATTAGGCAGGACAGCGCACAACTGCGGGGGAGGGGGGGGGGGTGACCATGCAAGGGCACCACCCACGCCGTGTCCGGTATTCAATGGAACTGCACGAAAACCAGACCGTTAATATACAGCGCACTGAAGTAGCTTGTTAATCAAGTGCACCACAAAGCGGTGAGCTCGTTATCGGCAATCGATTTTCAACGAGCCCTCCCACGAAGCCCGCAGCGACCGCGCAGCGGGCTTCTTTGTAAACCGGGCCCCGTGGACGCGGCGAACGGACTGGGCTGAGACCGTATCGTCGTTGGCCGGTTCCACACACTGTCCCGTCATCGTCCGGGGTCGCACACCGTTCCGTCATCGTCCGGCGCTACTGTCCGTTATCGTCCGGTGCTGCACACTGTCCTTCATAGTCCGGTGTCGCACACCGTTCCGTCATCGTCCGGTGCTACTGTCCGTCATCGTCCGGTGCTGCACACTGTCCTTCATAGTCCGGTGTCGCACACTGCGGGGTGGTCTCCAGCAGGCCATGGTCAGTTCACTCCACTCTGTATTCGCCGGGTGGGCGCCATGACACGGCAGGCGGCCCACGAGTAGCCTCCGTCAGCTGTTGTCTAATGACATGCGCGTTGCAAATGTAAATCAGGGAATGAGAACGCGAGGGCGGCGCATGTCATCCATGTGAGAGACCGTCGAAGCGGCGTCTGTCGGTGAGCGATGTTTCCAGTGCAGAGATGACGGCCGTCTGTCAAACTTGGCCTGGATCGCTCTTCCGGCCAAGCCTGCACGGACTGCTTCGCCAGCATCAGTCAAGTCCGGCAGAATTTGGGGCCGAATGTAGTGGCGGGTTTAAAGGAATTGTGTCAGGGAAAAGTTTTGCTTTCCAAGAACGAGCATGATATTTATCCCACGCAATCAATCAAATAGTGACGTGATGGAGAGCATATTCAATAAGCAATACAATTGTGTTGTCTAGAGCGGTCCTTTCCACTTAAGTATATCAATAGCTATAAGTGAGCTCATTTCGTCTTTGCTGCTTGCCTCAATACCCTCAAATGTGGGACATTCATTTCAAATGCGGCTGTGCTGGCGGACGGTGCGGAAAGCTCTACCAGTCTCAGTGTCAGAGGTACGAGATGTGGTTCAGCTGTTCTCGGAAGGTGTTATCACGCCGGGTTTACACGAACAGCGCAAGTCCGGTCCAGGATCGCTGCTGGGTTTCACTGGTAATAGCAAAGAACAGCCGGGCCGTCATAAATCACAAAAATCTTTTTCACGAGGAAGGACTTCACGATAGGTGCTGGGTTACGCCAACTCATGTGCAATATCACGAGGGTTTAGTCTTACAGAACGTTTGGGACGAAATTTGGCAAGGCTGTGGAAACCATTCGGAGCACTGGCGATGATTGCATTATGTTTACGATGTTGTTGGCTGGTACATTGGCTGGCCGTCTGATCAGGCATTGGTCTGTCCTGAAAAGGACCGTTTGAAATATGGCATTCGCTCTCAAGCAAACTGCGATATGCCTCTAAAATGCTGCGTCAATAACGCCATTCACGAAAACAACCAACCGAATGATTACGCCATCTGTTTTGGCCCGGCGACCACGCCAACGGCCGCGACAGTGCGTGTGGCTGGAGCTGGCATCAGACGTACCGCCGGCGGCGCTCTCGTAGACGTTGGCCGTGTAGTCCCGATCGGAGAACTGCGGCGGCTGGTTCCCAGACACCAGTACCGTGGTGGTCGCCATCCGGTGGGAGTGCTCTGGAACGCAGCCGGTCTCGGTCACGTGACGAGCTGCCACACCCGTGGCCGTGGCAGCACGCACATTGTCACACTCAGAACTGTAGCAGCGGGCACACTGTCACACTCGGGATTGTAGCAGCAGGAACACTATCACGCCTGTGACTGTAGCAGCAGACACACTATCACACCCGTGACTGTAGTAACAGGCACACGATCACACCTGGGACTGTGGCAGCAGGTATACTGTCACACCAAGGATTGTAGCAGCAGGCACACTGTCACGCCCGCGACTGTGGCAGCAGGTACACTGCTACACCCGGGATTGCAGCAGCAGACACGCTATCACACCCATGAATGTAGTAGCAGGCACACTGTCACGCCCGTGACTGCAGTAGCAGGCACACTGTCACACCCGGGATTGCAGCAGCAGGCACACCGCCACACCAAGGATTGTAGCAGTAGGAACATTATCACGCCCGTGACTGAAGTAGCAGGCACACCATCACACCCGGGACTGTGGCAGCAGGCACGCTGTCACACCCGCGACTGTAGTAGCAGGCACACTATCACACCCGGGATTGCAGCAGCATGCACACTGTCACACCCAGGACTGTAGCAGCAGGCACACTGGCCATACTCCCAGGAAATTCTGAGATACAGGGCGCAGTATGTGCCAGCAGATGACGCATGCCGCTACGAGACCGGTTGTTCCGGTTGTATATAACAGCAACGACAAGACTGGTTGCACAGCACTACGCGATTAACAGTTGTATCAGACACCGCACAAACAGGTAGAATTGCAAGCTATTCGTTAAGGATTCGTTTAGCACGCGGTCGGATGGAGGTTAATCTGCCCCTTCCCCTCCCACCCCGAAGGTTTTTTACAAAATAGTTGCCGCGCCAAACTTTGCATAGCTGTGGGCAATTGAATACCAGATATTTTGGTATCCAGAATAAGATTCCCCAGGTAAGTCGCTGACCAAGGGCAAGTCAGTGTCAGGCCGTGACTGTCAGCGAAGGTAATCTCTACGGAAGCCCTGATTGTGGCGCGACAACGAATTGTAAAACCACGCCATACATGTTTAAGATGGTTTCTTATTCAATACAACATTTGAATTTAGTATTGGAACGCGTTCTATTGACCAATAGTCAGGTATGAAGGCCAGACCGAGATCAAAACCGATCTGCTATTTCTTGGCTGGCTGGCTCTGAAAAAGTGGCTTTAAGGGATAGTTTGTGGTGCCTATTTTGATTTTTTGACAAGAATTGCAACAGACATTTACTTCTTGAAGGTCAGAGTAGGTAGTCAGTCTAAGATGACCCAGATCAGCCCTTTGTTTTGTGAAACGTATCGCTTAAAGTAATCCTTAACGCTTATTCAAATAAACAAAATCAAAACAATCTGGTAAGCTTTTGGTCCCCATGACCTTCTGAGGTCAAACTAGGTCGCTGATCTAAAATCAATACCAGTGGCCTTTTGCTTAAAACAGGTACCTAGGCTGAAGGCGGCAGCATTAAGAGGACTGGAAAACGTTGGACACGTTGAGTCTGACCTTGTTTTATATTATTTGACCCATGGGTCATGACCTATAAGCTCAAATTTTGAACAAAGTAAGTTCACGTATAGCCCAATCCACTCTGTGAATTTGGTGGCTTAATCTCTCTTGTCTTTTAAGATATCAGCCTGTCGAATTACCCCCACCCCCACCCCCACCCACCTTTGCGAAGGGTATTCAACCGGCCATTCGGGTGCGTGTCAACGACTGTTCACAGGAAGCAAACCCACATACGTTTCAGCTTATCCTTACTATTTGAAAAGGTCAAAGCAAAAACCCTGTAAATAATGCGATGACTCCGTCGCGTGACTTGGTTGAACAACCACCAACCGTGTGCGAAAGGTCACGTCCGTGTTCGCCCGACATCTGTTAGAGATATGCTACGATCATATAAAGTAAGCAGCCCAACCCCCATCTGAGCACGACGGCACATTGTTCAGCTCCGTTCAAGCCCCTGCTCGCCAACCAGACGAGCACCGTCGTAAAATAGCACGGCGGGCTGGAGCCGGGTGTCTTCGGCAGCCACCTAAAGGTCAGACGAGCGGGCGGCGGCCGACGCAGGGTCCGCCGCGGCGCTGAACTGCGGCGCGCGGGGCGGCCGCGTCGGCCGAGTATGAGCTGGCATTACCGCGGAGCGTATTGTTTAATGGGCTGTCCAAATTTGACGCAGCCAAGAGCTTTGGACGAGCATCATGCCACGCAGCGTCGATAGTTGCACACAGAATGAACAGAGTGGCGCGGTGATTTGCATGATGGATGCATGCCACAACATTACATAATCGCGTATTCTTGCCTTTAGTTCGGTGTGGGACCCAGCAAGTTCCATTGTTTATGAGTCTGCCCTCAAACAAACCGACATAAATGCATCACATTAGCCATGTGAAGCCCACACATGGCAATCGATGAGATTATTAAGCAGGATCTAACGCGGAGGAGATATACGATGAGCTGTCTTGATATGGGAGATCGTCATGGCACTGGCAGAAAGGAAGATAGATGTTGACCGATAATCCATTAGCATACTGATTCTAGCAACCGATAACAACCGTCAGGGGCATACGCAAAGATTTACAATGAGGGGGGGGGGGCACAACTCACTGAAATTTTTCACTGAAAGCCGAGTTTAGCGTGCCACAGGCGCGCGCAGTTTCTTGTGCGTCGTAAAAGCACATTATGCGTTGTCGACCTTCTTATTTTCGCGAAGCTATCTGTAATTTCCCACTCCCCCTCTCTCTCCCTCTCTCCCGCACTCTCACTCTCACTCTCCCTCTCCCTCTCCCTCTCCCTCCTCTCCCTCTTCCTTCCCTTCCCTCTCCCTCTCTCCCTCCCCTCTCCCTCTCTCCCTCTCTCCCTCTCTCCCTCTCTCCCTCTCTCTCTCTCTATCCTCCTCCTCTCTCTCTCCTCTCTCTACACTTAAGAGAATGATCAGCAATTATGTGCATATTTTGAACAGAAATAAAAATAAGGGACTTAAGAAAACCATTGAAAACATTAAATTTTCGCGAAAAAACGATGATATGAATCGCAAGTAATCGGACAGCGTAGATACGTTACAAAGTTTCAGGAAATCATATGGCAGCAGCGAACTAGCCGCTTTCTCCGCTATGAACGCATTCCTTTTAGTGCCGGCATCGTAAGCTACTCTGATCCTACTCGGCTCTTCTTCATCTGTCGTCCACACCAGCGACTCCACATTAGACATGTTTTCGTCGCGGTGGGCGGGCCGAGCGCGGCGGACGCGCCCGCGCCGACACTGCATCCCGACATCAGGCGGCTCAGGACGGCGTGCCCTGGGGCTCAGTGGAGCGACCGACCTCGCTCCCTCGCTCACCTAATGGCCGCTCGGATCAGTCGCCGGTGGGCAGGAGCAGAATTCTGGTATCGGGCCCCACGACAGTGAGGAAGAGACACGAGATGAACACTGAGCAAGAAACTGTAATAATGTATGCTTCTATTTACAGACACGTCAGAGGGAGCTGGGAACAGGGTTTGGTTTAAAAAGCTGTGTGTGGTGTTGGAAGCAACCACAAATTGTACTACGTGAGCGTAAAAAGCTTTAGCTATACGCATTGAAACTCACATTAACAAGCCTCAGGTTGCAAAGTAGGTGCTAAGTTATCAAAAGCCAATAGCACACACCAGCATTTTCAACGCAAGTACAGCTCATTGTGCACTAAAGGCTCTCCCACGTACGGTTTGATAAATAAAACATAAAACTACATCAACTCGATCTCAGGTTATAGATGCATCATACGGATATTTCGGGGTCAATCCTTGCACTGATTCAGCTGTTCACTGCTGACTGGCGGTGACCTCCAGGATGCGCCAAATATGTCCATCCGGTAACATTAGAATGTGCGATGGCATATGTGTGACGCATCGTTTCTTTTAATTAGTTTGAGAACAAACGCAAAATGTCATCCAGTCCGACTTTGCAGCACAAGTTTGCGAGGATTTAAAAAGCCTAAAATTTCCAACACAATAAAACTGACTCTGTCGGTGCCAGTCGATAAGCCAAACAGGTGGCAAGCAAGGACAAAGCCCAGCATCACACCAAACGACGAATATCAACAGCACGTTGTGTGAACGCGTCGGAGCCAATGTCGAGTCAAAAAAGGACTATAAATGTGACATAAGGCACGAGCACTGGGCGGACGCCATAAAGCCATACAGCTAAACATCGCATGAATGTTGGATAGACGCCGTAAAGTGATGTGGCTAAATAGGGCATGAGTGTCGAACACACACTGTAACGACATGTGCCTAAACATGGTATGAGTGTCGGACAGGCGCCGTAGCGTCATGTGGCTGAACATGGCATGAGTGTCGGACAGACGCGGTAACGTCATATGACTGAACATGGCATGAGCTAACGCAATGTGGCTGAACATGGCATGAGTGTCGGACAGACACCGTAACGACATGTGCCTAAACATGGTATGAGTGTCGGACAGGCGCCGTAACGTCATGTGGCTGAACATGGCATGAGTGTCGGACAGACACTGTAACGTAATGTGGCTGAACATGGTATGAGTGTCGGACAGACGCCGTAACGTCATGTGGCTGAACATGGCATGAGTGTCGGACAGACGCCGTAGCGTCATGTGGCTGAACATGGCATGAGTGTCGGACAGACACCGTAGCGTCATGTGGCTGAACATGGCATGAGTGTCGGACAGACACCGTAGCGTCATATGGCTGAACGTGGCATGAGTGTCGGACAGACGCCGTAACGTCATGTGGCTGAGTCTTTGTGCCGCCAGCTATGATTAACAGATTGGGCAACAGCAGGCTTACGCACCGGCTAGGAGGGCGGGCAAACAGAACCTGGTCGATACAACCCCAAACTGCGACTGCCTGAGTGTAGATAAAAACATGTTTGATGACAGCAACGGTCGGCTTAGATCTGATATGCGTCGCCATGTCTTGCCACGAGGCGGCGAAAGACGGCACGCAGAATAGTGGAGTCTTGGCAAAAACCGGCTGAAGCTAGTTTTAGCCAGTAATCTTGTCTTAGCTGGTTCTAACTAGCTGAAACAGGTAAAGCCAGCCAGAACAAACCCAAACACGATATTCTTATGAACAGACTTTAAAAGATTGCACATGCACAGATCTTCGTAGTAAATTTTACCCAAATTGCGACGAATCAGGAAGGTATGAAAATGATGATAAAATGAAACTAACATAGCACCTGTACATTAGGCATGCATGATGGGTACCAATAGTTAAGAAAAATCTCACCCTGGGTTAAATGCATCTCAAGCATAGGTGCTGCTGCCATGTTTTGATACACCTCCGAGTTATACCATACTAAGAATCCAGTTATCATTATAACCATACATCACATATGAAATATTTGCCTTTCTCTCGAACGTGCGATATCTTGGTAAACTTCGCTGACGGTGTGTTCTACATCATCAGAATACCGCAACGTCATCTTTGTTCTTTTATGTGTCGCGGGGCAGCCAAAGTAAACTTACAATGTTTTGTTATGAAGGTACTTTAAACCATTAACTGGACAAAACTCAAGAGCACGATGCAGGCAAACTCATGCTGAGCTTTCGGGTTCTACTAGGTAGGCAGTCTGTTTTGGCCGTCCCTTAAAACGTACTTCAAACAGCCCCTGGACAAAACATGCCGACCTTGCAACAGATACCACCAGTTAGTTGCGAACAAAGTGAGAAATTGAGAAGGAGATGATGACAGTGGAAAGACGATAAAAAGAGAGGCTTATTTACAAATAAACACACAGATCACATGCGGGGATAGGAATGCAGCTACAGACAACAGACGCACTCCGGGGAGCGACCGTCCGGCAGACGGACACACTCCGGGGAGCGACCGTTCGATAGACGGACACACGCTCCGGGGAGCGGCCATCCGGCAGACGGACACATGCTCCGGGGAGCGACCGTCCGGCAGACGGACACACTCCGGGAGCGACCGATCGGCAGACGGACACACGCTCCGGGGAGCGACCGATCGGCAGACGGACACACGCTCCGGGGAGCGACCGATCGGCAGACGGTGACCGATCGGCAGACGGACACACACTCCGGGAGCGACCGTCCGGCAGACGGACACACATTCCGGGAACGACTGTCCGGCAGACAGATACACACTGGGAGCGACCGCCCGGCAGACAGATACACATGCCCACAGACCGCGCCGCAGCCCACGTCCATCAGGCCGCCTCCCCTCGCGCGCACGTCACGTTATAGTCTGCGGACGATTGCTGACGCCTGGTGAGGCGGCACGCGAGCCGGCGGCTCCATTTCCGATCACCGATCCGCGCCGGGCCAGGTTGGCGTGAGCTGGGACACGCACGCCGCGCCACCCACCCGGATTGACGGCGAACACGGTGAAGTTGAGCCCGCCGCCAGCCACCAGCCGCCGTCCGTTGGCGTTGTTGTAGATGTTGCCGTCGCTGTCGATGCGGAAGAGCCGTGGGTTGTCCAGGCTGTAAAGCACGTTTGTCGCACCTTGTGCTGCCACCTGGGGGTGGAAACGGGAATTAGAGACGCCGCCGCGGATGGCCGCGCCGCGCGGTGAGGCGACGGCGCGAGAGACCTTTGAAAACAGCCATATTCGTAAAATCAATAGCAAGGTGAGTCATTTCAAGCTGATTTTTACGTCACTGGGGTTTGACTGTCATTAGCCAACGAAAAGGGGACGTCGATGCTTGTGAAAGCAGTCCTCGATACGATAAGGTATGATAAGCGAAACAAATCAATGAAAAATACCTTAGAATCTATAACATCACCAATATGAGTCAAATTTGTATTTCGATGCTGTTCCGTTCAAGAACATACGTCGAATAAGCCCGGCGCTTGTTTCATGCATGACCTTATAAACCTAATCACGTGCATAAATAAATCAATCGAAAAAATTGTCAGCTGTGGAGAGTCAGCGAATTTATGAAACAGGAAAACTTCACGCTAGGCAGTGCTTGTTGTGTAGACCCGACAACACTATCCGATCGGGAAATGCCAGTCCAGCGGCAGAACTTCGTGGTAAAAGTGTAACGTGCCGCAATGCTCGGCACGGTCCACCGCGCCCTCTGACCTCATCTGACCTTGAGCGGCCGCTATTACCGGCCGCAGGCCATCCCAGTCGCAGACAAATAGAGAGCACCGAAACCACTCGAATGCATTCGCCCCTCCCATTCTCTTTCCCGCTTCATCCTGCAGCCTCGTGATGCCCCGTTTGCCCAGGACAGCCTGCAGGCGCCAGCCAGGAGTGGGCTGAGAGCCCCCTGATGGGGGCCCCCGTCCGGACGCCAAGCACATACCCCCGTAGAGGGCTCCCCGTGCAGGCTTAGTCCCGGCAGTTGGGTCTTCCAGGTAGATGTAGATGTGCCCCATCGTTTCCATTACCCATCATCCTATAGCCCTGATATGGTCATCACTGGCCGAAAGAGCTCCCATCCAAATAACCAAATAATCAAGCCACGACTAGAATGCATATTTCCGCCACGGGTAGGGTGGGAGGCACGTGCTTTAACTACGCCACGGAAGGACAAATAATCACAGATGTAGGAGCTGCATGAAAAACGGTCGCAACGAAGAGCATAGCACCAGCACATCGGGCCACGCAGCTCGACACGGCAGGTAAGGACAGCGGCGCAGCGACAGGGGTGTGCGGCGCACCTGTAGCACTGCTGGTCGTGGAGCAGGTACCACATCGCCAGAGACCCGCACAGGCCAGGATAGATCAGGACCAGACGGGACAGACCCGCCCAGGCCAGGATAGACCAGGACCAGACGGGACAGACCCGCCCAGGCCAGGATAGACCAGGACCAGACGGGACAGACCCACCCAGGCCAGAATAGATCAGGACCAGACGGGACAGACCCGCACAAGCCAGGCGGATCCGGCTGCTGTGCGCGCTCACAACCACGGAGCGACCCCTCCCCCCCCCCCCTTCTCCCCGGTGTCAGAAACGACGCGTGTGGTGGCTGGGATGTGCTGTCGCACCTGCCTCGGACACGACCCAAGCTCTATCATTCAACAAAGAACACCTAGCACCAGCGTTTCGGGCGTCGCTCACGCCTGGCTGCTGCAAATAAACGACATCGCAGCCCGGTTCCCTGGCCGCACCCCCGCCGAGTATCCGGCGCACACAACACCTGGCGGTGGCCCCCCTCGGTGTTGCACGTGCAGTCGGTGGCCACATCCGGTCATGGGCGGTGAAGTTCACCGCAAATCATCGCGCTGCATGGGAGAGGAGCCGGGGCTGGCGGCGCCGGAACGGCCGCGAGGACACGCACCGTGCCCGCTCTGAAGCCGGGCCGGTGTGACTGGCCGCCGGCGGGGGCCGTGAGGGAGAGGAGCCGGGGCTGGCGGCAGCTGGAACGGCCGCGAGGCCACGCACCGCGCCCGCTCTGAAGCGGGGCCGGTGTGACTGGCCGCCGGCAGGGGCCGCGGGACTTGACCGGCTCATCTGTCCAGGCTGCAGTCGAGAGGCCGCACGGGTGCAGGTCAATACATTCCTATATGGCCGCCGCCGGGAGCTGGGCTAAATGACCGACTAAGATCGGCGAGTCTGGGGCTAAATGACCGGCTAACATCGGCGGGTCTGGCCCCAGCCGTGCCTCTCAGGTTCAGATTACCTCGCCTGCTGGTGAGCGGCGGCTCTCATGAGGCGGCCTGCTCTGTCAACGACTGTGCGTGGCGCGGGACGGCTGGAACCGACCTGGTAGAACCGGTTAGAACCGATATGGGAAGTCAGAGGACCGGACAGAGCCGTCACCAACGCCGCAAAACGCCAAGACCGCGAGACTACGACACTTTAGAAAAAGGGATCGGCCGTGCTAGAAAATCGTTTCCAGTTAAATACGTGTGAAGTTGCGACATAATTCCATAATTCGTCTGCCACCTTAATTTTACTTTGCATCTTTCTTTTGCGCACTAGTGATCCTACAACATTTTGGCACTCCCACAGGTTCAATGGGGGGGGGGGGGGGGCAAGGAACACCTCAAAATGCTTCCATTATAGCAGAACCGTAGTCCATGATATCATGGCCAAAGTGGAAACGCAAAAGTGGTACTGTTTCAGATGTTTAAACGGCGGGTTTGTTGGGATTGAAAAAACTTTGTTCTTGACCAGAACAAGGCCGTTAATAAATTCAAAAGCATAGCAACCTAAAAATGAAAGAAATATCACCACTTAATAACACAACATATCGGTCAATTCCTTTAGCAATTCAAGAGCATGGTGCTGGGGCGTGTCAAGGTAACATAGGTGGTACGGGAGGTGTCTGGGGCTGGCTCGCGCCCGTCAGCTCTGCTGAGCCCCGCCCCCCCCCCCCGCGCTGCTCGGCGAGGGGCCGCGGTCCGCAGCGCACCGCTGACCTTTCCAGCGACGGGTGCGCTGTTGGCCCCGGTAACGGTGGTTCTGAGTCGGCCCGCGCGGCGGCGGCGCGGCGCCAGCCGTGCCGTGACGCTCGTGACGCTAGCGTGACGCCACCGTGACGTCTCGTGACGCCGCCGCCTGCCAGCGTTACACCGGCGAGGCCGCGCCGCACCGTCAGGGGCGGAGACGCGTATCGATACAGCCGATCCGCGGCCAATCCGCCGGCCGAGGTTCGTAAACCACGCCGATAAGCCGCGGCCCGCCGCGTGGCGACGCACCGCCCGCTGCCGGCGCGCCGCGCCGGGCCCGGCGTGTTTCACGTATCTGTGCTCGGCGGCAAAAACGACGCCGCGCCGCCGCTGCCCGCCAGCACGTCATGCCATTCGCCGCTACCGGAACCGGGCCCCGTAACAATACCGGGCCGGGAGGGCGCCAGCCGCCAGGTATGCGGCAGGTATGGCCGCCCCTCCCCGGCCGGCGGCGGGCCGCGCGGGGCTTCGCACGTGGCGCGCGCGCCGGGGCCCGCGCACACGTGCGGGGGGAGCCGCGGCGATCGATACATCATGTCGCCGGTAAACTTGTCCGCTGGCAATTAGGCTGCAGGTGATCAGCGCCGCGTCGACTGACGGGCTTCGTCGCTGCCGTCGGCGCTGACCGCTCGATGCGGACGGCCGCGGCGCGCGGCGCTACCGGCGGCGACGCGACGCAGCGACGAGCGGGCGCGTCGCACGGCCGGGTCACCCGGCCGGCGGCGGGGGGCGGGGCGGCGGTTGACAAGGCACGGGCACAACGGCGCCTTCTGGGAACACTTGCCGGCCGGCGGCGGCGGCAGGTCGCTTCCGCCACCGACTACAGCAAACGTTAATGGGGCGTCAGGTCGCGGTGGTGTCGCTGCGCCCTACACGGTTAAGGTGGCGTCCCCGCGCCCGGCGCGTGCCGGCGGCGCGAGGACACGGGCCGCCGGGACGCGGCGCCGGGGCCAGACACGGAGATACCATCTCGTCACGTGGCGCGCAGCGCGCCGGCTCGCGTGGACTCGGCGCCGGATCAGGCCCGTCTCGCTGCCGTCCATCAGGGCTGACGCACATATGAGGCGGTCGGCCGCAGGAGCGGCGGCGCGGTAAGATTGGAGCGCCGCAAGCTCAGCTCCTCCCTCTACCCCCCTTCCCTCCCCGCATGAGGACGGCCTCGTCTCAAACCGCATTCACCGGCGCGCCAGCCGAGACCCTCTTCAGCGTAGCGGCGCCCCTTGACCGCCTGAATGGGCTGGCGGCACTTTGGGCGGCGATAAAGCGGCCTGCTCCTAATCACCGCCGGCGAGTCCGGCCAGGATGACCTTTACGACCGGGTCATTTGCCGGCCGTGCAGTCATGCAGTTTGTATTGCCCGCAGCAATAGAGTCATGCCCGCTGCTGCTGAAGAGCGGCCGGCGTCGCCGGAGGTTTACGCACGACACGTCCTGGGCTATGGTGGGACGTATGGCTCCGTCGGCACGCATCTGTGGCACTGTACTTCCTTGCGTCCCAACCGGCGACACACGTCACGTCCTCAGCTAGGGTGGGACGTATGGCTCCGTCGGCACGCATCTGTGGCACTGTACTCCCTTGCGTCCCAACCGGCGACGCACGTCACGTCCTCAGCTATGGTGGGAGCCATGACTCCGTCGACACGCAACTGTGGCGCTGTGTTCTCGTGCGTCCCAGCCGGCATCACACGTCACGTCCTGAGCTGTGGTGGGAGCCATGACTCCGTCGGCACGCTGTGGCACTGTACTCCCTTGCGTCCCAACCGGCGACGCACGTCACGTCCTGAGCTATGGTGGGAGCCATGACTCCGTCGACACGCAACTGTGGCGCTGTGTTCTCGTGCGTCCCAGCCGGCACCACACACGTCACGTCCTGAGCTGTGGTGGGACGTCCGGCTCCGTCAGCGCAACTGTGGCGCTGTGTTCTCGTGCGTCCCGCCGGCACCACACGTCACGTCCTGAGCTGTGGTGGGAGCCATGACTCCGTCGACACGCAACTGTGGCGCTGTGTTCTCGTGCGTCCCAGCCGGCGACACACGTCACGTCCTCAGCTATGGTGGGAGCCATGACTCCGTCGACACGCAACTGTGGCGCTGTGCTCTCGTGCGTCCCAGCCGGCACCACACGTCACGTCCTGAGCTGTGGTGGGACGTACGGCCCCGTCAGCGCACGACTGTGGCGCTGTGTTCTCGTGCGTCCCAGCCGGCACCACACGTCACGTCCTGAGCTGTGGTGGGACGTACGGCCCCGTCAGCGCACGACTGTGGCGTCGCGCGGGGTGCCCCCATGCGTTCCAGCCGGCGCAGTACGTGGCGGCACGCGCAGAATGGGGGTGCATGCGCGGTGTATCGAGAATACCATATTCTACATCACGTCAAGTGGAACGTTTGCCAGATGTGTCCACAATTTGGCACGTTTTCTGCTAACATTTTTATGATATCAATGACACTACGTAAGCGAGACATTGGCATGTTTGCCCGCACGTGTCAAGCGTGCACGTTAACCATGGCAGCTGCAAATTATGTTGCATGTGACGTACGACACACGTCCCTTCACCCGTCGTCGCTCGTGAGCGCAAATACTGACTTTCTGTAAACGAACTTGTGGCACCATTTCTGTCTAAATGTGATAAAGAAACGGAAAGGATTCTGCGTGACGTAGCATAGAATCCATGCCGTCCGGGTCGCTTCGTACACTGAAAAGCACATATTACATGAGGTATGACGTCATGAATGACGTTGAAGGCATATATGCTTTGCCGCCCGTGTCGCCGCAAACACGCCCTAGGACAGATGATTGTGAAGTGCCTCCATTCGTGCCATGGTATGACATGGAGTGAGGCGCAAGGCAAAGGCTCAAGTGACCTGAGGAAACGATCCCAGGAACTGATTGGTATGAATGCCCAGGAACATAGCGCCATTTCATATCTTCTGTGCGCGGCACAAATTTCAGTCATCCACAAAGGTCATCTTCATTAAAAAGTAAAATGGCTGGCACGGCCCACCATACCAGGGTTGGAATTCGCTACACGTATTTTACGGAGAAGCGGAGACCCGACTAAAACTTTTGCAATAAGTTTCGTCGCGGCCAAGAATGCCCGCCCAGCCCAGGTATATGTATGTTGTTGAGGATATGCGACTAGAGGGCGACTTCGTTTCTAATTTTTCTAATCTGAATGGATATTAATCTCAATTCGCCTACGCCACAGAATGCCACGCTACACCAGTGGTGCGGACCATGTTGCGCCTTTGCCTGACACCACACATCTGGAAAGTAACAGTGCTTCCAGGTCCTAACGAGCCAGAAAGATGGATTGGGCCATTTCCCACCGTTTTCCACATTCTGCGCCGTATCTCGGCACCAAGAGATGCTTAAGACGTGAAACCAATTGCAAAACACAGGCGATTCAAATTGATTGATTTTAAGATAAGTGCAGCGAAGCAAGCGGGCAAACCCTTGTCTGAAACTAACTGAAACCATGTGATCAGAATTGTGCTTGATTTTGCCTCCCTCCCCTCCCTCCCCAAGCATCGCTTCCGACGCTGGGTCACGAGGCATGTGCCTGACGTCGATTTTAACTCCGGGCAGCACAGAGCAATTCCAAGCCGGTTAAGGTTTTTCCTAGAGCATTATTGCCGGGCTGCAAAACGGCCAGATAATTTTGACCTATAAAAGCTAAAGCCCCCGGATTAAAAAAGCCTTACACAGTTTCGAGTCGATTCTGATTCCTACCTAGGGACGTACTGCTCAGTCGTGAAGTCGACTCCGGCGAAACGGATTCTGATGAGATAACCCGCCCTTTCAGTTGCATACAAGCCGACACGGGGCATGAGCTGACTGCAAGTTAGCGGTTTACCTAGCCTCCATTTGTTCAGCATAATAGTTGCTAGAATACAGCAAGAAAGGCTGCCTTCCACTTACGTTTCGATCCACACCGATCCACTGATAGTGCAAATCAATGCGGTTGACACAGATCCATATTGATACAACTGAGTTAATCGTAAGACGTATACGGTTGACGGTGGTCTCGTCAACCGTAGACAGCTGACGGAGCATCTTTTACCATAAACCGTTACTATGTACGCGAACCCCGATCACGCAAGCAAATTGGTTCCATCTTAACTCAAGGGAGTTTGCTTGATTGCTGAGTGGACCCCGACTCCATCAGAAAGCAGACTCAAGTTCGCACGAGAGTCACCTGCAGCTGGATGAGCCCACGCTCCCGGCAGTAGCGAAGCACACGCACACGAACCGGCGCCCGAGGTAAGTCAGGCGTGGTAGCTCGGAGTTATTGACAACCTCGTATCAGATTTGTTTTGCAGTTGTTGCTGTCGAAATTTGGTCGGGTCTGCACATCAATGGTCCTGGTGGACTAAAAGCATAAAGCTCAGCATGCCGGCACGATTGTATTGCGAACAATACCATCGCCGTTCAACCGCGAGCATATCTGAGCCGGGTAAAACGACAAGAGAAGCAGCCTCGGGAAAACAGCAACTCTACATTGTGGACATTATTTGCCACATCTATAGCGGGGGCAGATGCGAGCAAGCGAATCACCGAAATCCGGGAGCAACACATTTATTCTGGCATCCACGGCGGGTTGGAAAGAGGTCGACCTACAGCTGACTGAAGAGCTCCCACAGAATGGATAAATCCACCAGCGTGACGACAGCTAGTTTAAACTCCCTCCCCATCAGTCAGTCGGCATGCATGGCAGGCTGGGATATCGGAAAATGGGCCCACCGCTGATAGACGGTCATGTAAACTTGGCCCTTTCATGGCCAACATGTCATGCTACTTTAAAGAAAGCCGACCACAGTGGCACTAAGTGTCTTGGCGTTCTAAATTGAGACTTATAAATGAAGACGCTGCATCGAACCCCCCTGTGAACAACGACCGGACCGTTTGAGAACGACTTCTCCAAACCCGTGGCGTATGGGTACTTACGACGGCTGTTGAGCCACGGCACGACCCTGCTGCGGTGGTTAGTGGCCCTTGGTTGGCAAAACGAGGTCCACGTTGGGCAGCAAGGCCGGGCACAACTTCTCCTCCCTCCCCCCCCCCCCCCCACGCGACTGGACAACGCAACATCGACAGATACCTTACAGCCGGGCCTGCGAAGCCGCTGGATGATGCTTTATCGTGTTCATCCGGTGTGTGCCGGGTTGCTTCGTGGTGGTGATTTGAAGATGGTGACACCACTGAAAGATGATGCCACAACCACGCTTGGATATTTCTCAACAGATGGCGTGTGAGCTAATGCTGCTCAGTCCGCTTCCGAACATCTTAAAAACTGCGCCATCGCCGTCAGCGTATAGCCCATGAGAGCCACTGCGTCCCTTCGGATATCACGTCTGCAGTAGTACAGCGGAAGCCATGCGCTAACGAATACAAATCGGGCCCGATAACTCTGACGCGGGGGAAAACGCACATAGCATCCATAGAGGTGTGTGCCCCCCGTTATCAAACTCATGACATGCGCTAATATGTGGTGACTTAATGTTGACAGTCAAACATCACAGGTGCGTTACCCCTTTGAACGTGAGAAGACCAAGATCGAAAGCATGCAATTTTGTTTTACAACACGCATTTGTGAGTTGTGATTGCCCTCCCCATTGCGAAATCCTGCCTACGCCCCTGCCCCCACGAATGGCTGTGCTGAAATTCCGGTAAAGAATTGGTAATGCTTCAAACTTGAGGCGACACGACAGGATAATGCCAAGCGCAAATTGATGCGATGATATAGAGCTATCAGCGGCCCATTACAGTCTGCAATACCATGAACTCTCCTTCAGCGTTTGTCTTGTTAAATAAACATCAAATGTCACAGCATGTCGTTTTACGGTAGTCAGATGTTTGCGTAACACCACTTGCTGAGCACAAGCTGAAAATAGCGTTATTGCAGTCAGATTACTAGGCCGACCAGCATGGCCGCAATTTTCTTGTTGTAGTAGTCCATTAAACAAACTAACAAATGCTAGAATGCCGTCAAGTATTTGCAGTATTCAAGTTCCTCCCGATTCTTCCTCAGCGAAGCTTCTTGATACCGAAGCTAATCAACTCTCATACGCATTCGATAGTATTTCATTCACTCCCAGCAAGCGTCACAAAAAGATGTCCAGCCGACAGCACACGCTCTAGCAAACGGGAGTCGGCCGACCCGTGGCCCTCTGAGCGACCCATCCGATGGATCGGAGTGGGAGGAATAGGACAGCAGAGGCGGCGGCGACTCGCCAGTCGCTCGGTTCGACCGGGGCCAGCCGGGCGCTGGACAAAACCTGACCGAGACCAGCCCAGCGATGGACCAAACTCGACCGAGACCAGCCGATGGACCGAACTCGACCGAGACCAGCCGATGGACCAAACTCGACCGAGACCAACCGATGGACCGAACTCGACCGAGACCAGAGACCGACTGAATCGCACCACGCATCGCACCACGTATTGCAACACACATCGCACCATGCATTGCACCACGCATCACACCACCCCCATCCGATGTCGCCAAATTTCTAGGATTTCCTCTGTGATATCATGGCACTTACATGAGCTACCACAAGGCCCTTTTAACAGCACCCTATTTCACAAACTGCCACCGAGGCTTTGCGGTCTTGGTGCATGGTTGGTTGAGTAACATTTCCGACGCATAACGCGTGAGCACGGAAAGAAGGCACCCATCCTGACAAGGCAGCATGACAAGCCGCACCAGATTTTGGTGCGAATAAAAGAACGTCGGTGATTGGCCCAGCGAACAAGGAATTGTTAACGAGGGGTCGGTTGGGTGAAGTTTGAACCAGTACGCCACATGAATTATGTGACATTCACATTCCCACACTCAAAGTACACCTCGAAAAGAGCCGCTGTGATAAACACCACAGGTGAGGAATCAAAGCCATAGTGTAAAGCTTCGTTTAATTCGCGGGACGATGGTTTCATGTTCGGATATCTTTTTGCATAAGCCGTGTTTCAAGCTTTCGTAGCATTTGTCACATACATTTTGACATATTAGTGTGTTGCAAGCATAAGAGAACATACGCATTGGAAAAGGCAAGGAAATGAAATGAACTACTTTCAAAGTGGGGAGAAGGAGTCAAATGATATTCATCCCACAGGGTCTACTTCAAATAGAAATTCTGAGCTGTTCAGAAGGATTTTGAGAAAACTGATGTTATTGATCAAGTCGTATGCGTCTGATGTAACAATAAGTGAAAAATACAAGCATAGGATACTCCCTTTAAGAAGCATGGCGTTTTGCACACAACCTTACACTGAATATCGAATATTCGCCGTGAACTATGCACCCACGAATTGCAGCATAAAGCTTCGCGCAAGACACGTGCGCAATATAGTTATCACCTAACATACAATGGCACACATTCCACGCTAGTAAAGTCGAACGTCCTGGCAAAACAACCAATCCATCAACAAAGCCGGAGCCGACCTGGGACGAAATGATCCGAACCGGCAGCCATATGGCTCGGACGGCCTGCCAGGCGCCCAGTTCGCACAGCAGTCGGCCGGGTGGAGGCGGCGTGCGACACGAGCTTTCGCGGTCCAAGCCTCTCGCTGACCGCACACTCACGACAGAACAGAAACCACCACAAAACGGGGAGAAAGCAACTTTGGTGAAACGGCCTGGTGGCTCGTGGCGCGAGCGCCGCGCAAGAATGGCCCCAGCCCATCGTCACGCCTCCGGGCGAAATAAATGACACCAAATGAGACGCTGTGCGTTCTGAAATTGCTGGTGTTTCGCCTTGATTACCCCAGACCATGCGCGAAACCAAACAAACGAAAACCCGAACCCCGACCAGTGTACCGACGGACAAATTGTCACAAAGAGCGCGGTGGCGACTTATGTGTGCGCACATGTGTGAGCAGACACATGAATGGCAAAACTGTGCATGACCGAACAGATCATTTTCCCCATTCTTTCCCCGGCCATACACAACTCCGCTCGTATTACAAGATTTATTCATTTTTCATGAGGCGGCCGGGCGCCGGCACCCCAGTCACGCTGCATCGATCATCAAGCCAATGCGCGACACACGCGTCTGCCAATGTTTGTTCTCCACTTCACCACACAGTCGCTGACAAATTCCAGCCAATCGCTCACGACTACCATCGACCGTCAACGGTGCGCGTCCCCGCGCCGGCCGCGTCGCGTCCGACGCCGCGCGCCGGGCGCGGCCGTCCGGCAAACGGCGCCGCCACAACAGCCTGCTTATTTAATCCGGACAGCCGCACTGAGGACCGCCGGCTGCGAAACAGTGGCGCCGCGTCGGCGGTCGTTAATAGAGGCGTCACGCGGGCCCGGCTGCGTATCAAGATCGCCGGCGCCACGGCGCGCGCGCCGCCGGAATAGCTCGGCGCTGGATGGTGCCCGGTAACGCACGGCCGGTCCGCAGCGCTACCCTGACGACGGCCTAAAACCTTCCGGCTTGGCTTTTGCGTTTATTGTTTACTTTATTTCATGCAGTTCTTGGCGGGGGAAATCGATGAAGTTCCAAGTCGATCGCAGTAAATTTAGGGAGTTTATCATAGCAGGGACCGCTGAGATCTGTGCGAATACAGTCTGTTTAAAAGCGAAAAACAAGTAACGATTCCCCCTATAGGCGCGCGGCCACCTTTCTCATTCGACTTGAGTGAAAGCGACGTTGAGGCTGGTCCGTCGTCATAACAAGCCTCCCTGCCATTGGCCCTGTGCCTGCGGGATGAGGTGAGTGACTCAACTCACCGCCGCGCTGGCCTCGGCAGTGGGCGGAGCTTAGGTCCGGCTCCGCGGCAGCGCCGCCCTGTTCGAGTCGCAAAATTCCATTACGCCTGCGGAAACAAATTGCTATTGACTGTCTGACTTGACCAGAACTTTTCTAAAATCGCGGCGGGCTCTGTTGGATTCGACTCGTATTCAATGCGATCAAATCAAAACTTAGGCGATACCCCCTACAAAAACCAAAGGCTCGAAGCCAACGCTAATAAGGCCGTTAAGCGCTGTTTGAACGCGCCTAACGGAAACTGGACACGGCCGGAGACAGGATTCATGGCAAGGTGAGCCCTGGATGGAAGGAAGTATCATGTGGACTGCGCCCTGGACACGTACCGACCGGATAGCCGACCGCCGTAGTCGGGTTGGCTATCCGGGATAGCAGCAATCGAGACCTGGGGAAGACAGGGAGCGCAGCTACAAAAGTCTTGTAATGGCAGGCTTCACCAATGGGACATCCGTCCAGTCCCTAAAGGTCTCCGCCCGGTCGGCGGCGGTCTCTGTCCGGCCGGCGGAGGTCTCCGTACCGCCGCTGACGGTCTCCGTTCAGGCCGACCGGAGCCGAGGCCGCCGCCGCCGCCGCCTGGGCACCACCACGGAAAGCGGTCGGTTCCGGCGGCGCCAGGTGAGTGGCGCGCACCGGAAGTCCTCGGGTCGCTCACCGGACGGCGCCGCCGGGCCCACGGAAGCGCGTCTCGGGCGTCGCCGCCGCTGTGGCCGGGCGTCCGACGCCGCCGTTTAAATGTTCAAACGGACGGGGTGGGCAGGGGGGGGGGGGCTGGGGAGGGGACGGGACAGGTGGTCCGCAGTCACGGGCCGTGGCCACCGGAGGGGGAGGTCACGGGCACCTGGCGAGCGCTGCTCGTCAGCTGGGTGTCCCCGGATGGATGGGAAAGGACGCGGCACCGGCCGTCACGGCCGGTCAGCTCCGGTGAAGCGGCAGAAGGGGAGCGTCATCACCGGCTCCACGTGCCCTGTCGACTGACGTTTCGCAGGTCCTATCTGAGCAGCCCATCTGCTCCAAACAGAGCCGTGTTGCCTGAACCCGGCCTACGGATAGCTTTGGCGCCGGCTTGTGTCTGGCTCTGGCGCCAACGCGCCGCCACAGAGCCCCACTGCGTCTCCACGGCAGCGCCCATGTGCCTGAGGTACTGCTTTAAATTCGGTCACGATCACGGCTCTGACAGCGGACCCGGCAGCCCGACAACCGGCGAGGCTACACAAACAGCCATGTTGTTGGGCCTGACGCTGTTGTCACGTCTGTGTGACGTCACCCGGCACCTGGATGCAACACGGAGCACGACATCCAATCAGCTGCCGCTTCGTCCGCGTGCCGTTTGCGCACAATTAACTGGTGTTGGTTATCAGTTGCGGCGCGCTGGCAAGGCCGGCAAGACGCGGAGCCGCCCGGCGCCAAGCGCGAATTATAATAATGGTTGATGAAGAGCTGATGGTTCTAATCGGTGCGGAGGTTTTTACTGAATTCGCAAACGCTTTCTTGTGGCGGTAACGATTCAGTAATCGTGAGAAAAACACGTGCCCATCGGAGGGAATAAATCAAGCGGGTCAAATTGAGGCCGCGCTTGCGCGATGCAAAACACCGGAATCATCAATAACGTACGGAAAAAAACCGGCGTCAAACGTAAAACTGCGGGGAAAAACACGCCCAATTTGAGCGGCATAAGTCACTCAGACGTGTTCAGATGCCTCTCCTCCCACACAGCGCCGGTGGCCGTGACAGCCCCCTTAGCGCGGAGACAGGGCGCGGAGCTCCTCTCCTCCGCGCGGCGGCGCGGCCTGCGGCGGCTCCCACCAATTGCGTGACGATGGGCACCTCCGCCGTCAAAACAGCGCGGGACGCCGCGGCGTCGCCGCTGCCTCCCTTCCGGGCGGCGGAGCTCTGGGCGAGCTCCCGTCGGCGGACAGTGACCGGCCGGCCGGCCGGTGAGGGATGACCGCCGGACCGGCCGACACGGCGCGTCCCACGCCGCCGGTAAATGGTGACAAATTGACAGCACGCCGCTCCGCGCCCGGTCAACAGCTGCCGGTCCGGCGCCAACGCCTCGCGCCACCGGTTCGAGCCAGGGGCGCCGCGGCGGTGAAGTCCCAGCACTGGCGCCAGCGCCGTCAGAAACGTGCGGTCCCAGCCAGCACCACGGTGGTGTGAAGTCCCGCCCAGCGCAGCATCAGGAGTTTAGTGCCGGCCGGTGGTGTGGAGTCAGCCAGCGCCGTCCAGTCAGGTGATCAGAGAGACGGCGGAACGTGAGAACCCGAGGCTCAGCCAAGACGCTGTAAGAAATTTCAGTCTCAATAAGGTGCACCCGAACGTCTGGACCCGCACGTCTCCAATGGCCTTCTCTCGATCCAGATCCAGATCCGTGCCTGTCTTCAGATCCAGACCCCTGACGGCCGCCACAGGTCGCCAGCTCAGCACCAACTTCTCCCTGGGACCCGAGTCCGCCGAGACCCGGTCGCCGTCAGTACCTCCACCCAAAGGTGTGGGCTGTGGCACCCAGCTCCCGGCCGCCCGACCGCCGGTGGCGCTTTTCGCGGCGTCCGCTGCGCGGACACGACCAACACGCCGTGCCCGCGTGCCAGCCGATGAATTAGCCAGGTGCGAAACCGGCACCGATGACTCGGCCTTTCTCGGCGCTGCAGCGCGGCGCCGGGCGACATCTGCACACTTTTTCGGCGGCTCTTAAACAAGCACGCGCCTGCAGCGCACAAAAGAGCGACGTGGGCTAATATTGATCCGGCGATGAGAAACGTCGGCCGTTGTGCGCACCCGGAGCCGGCGGCACGCCATACGCCGAGCGTGCACAGCGAGCCGGAGCGCTCGATGGGGATCAATCGGGGCCACGCGCGTCCGGGCGCGGCTGACGGGCCGGCGGCGCGCCTCGGGGTCGACCCCGGGCTGACCGGCCGCCGGGCCGCTCGGGTCATTACCGGCGGCACACATCGTGGCACGTCAGGCCCGAGTACCCTGCAGCCCGGGTGCTCAGTTTCAATCAGCGATCTGGGGAGCGCGGCCCGGCGGCCGTGCGGCGTGTGCGCCGATTTCAATGATGCAGCACGTCGCAAAAAGCGGCCGGCACGTTTCGTTTACATGACAAAGGGGACGGCCGGGGCGGCAGGTCGGTCCCTCCCCCTCCCCGATCACGTGACTGGGCAGATCAGCGGACATCCCGGGACAATGCGCCGGCTGGCCGGCCACTAGCGCGGCCCTCGCAGACCTCTCAATTACGGCTAACTAAGCCGATAGTGGGCTTATCTCGACCGGCACAAAGGCGTCTGATTACGTGGCAGTGGCAAAAAGCGGGTCCTCGTCTTTTAGACTGCGAGATTTGAGACTCTCTACTCATATCCGGTCGACTGCCGGCGCCTGGGACGACTCTGACTCAGCGGGGGGTCGGTATCTCGGCATCGGAGTACATTCGATCCAGCCGGCCGGGCCGGGCCGGGCCGAGGCCAGCACCGCTCTCCCGTACCTCCAGACCCGACCCGGGACGCGCCGCAGCCGACGGGCGCCGTTACTCTGCCGCATCGTGTCGAACCTCGTAAATGTCGCGGCTCACTGGCGGGAACGTTGGTAGAAAATGAAAATGGTGGGCATTTTAGTATCTTTTACACGAAAGTTTTCCAGGAATTATGCCGGCCGAGCATCGAGGGGCCCTCTTAAATTTGTTGTTCAATATAGATAAGTGGACACGTGGCAACAACTCATGGTGTGCGGATAATGCACAGTGGAAGTGCGCATAAAAATATATAAAATGTCGGCGTCAAGTGTAGAGTACATACACGTCCCTCCTAGAGTTCCTGGCATGCGCAGGTCACGACGCCAAAGGTCTCGGAACACTTTCCCTCCCACAGCCCGTCTGGCCAGGTCACCAATCAGCATTGCATTGCCCAACAACGAGATGGGGGAGGCCCAAAGGACAGATCAGTTGGTCCCGTTGACTGTGCTCGACTCTTGAAAACCCACGCGAGTATCCGGCAGTTAACATCGTTGTCCTGTCGAGAAGCCTGACGTCGCCCTCCGCCACACTTAACACTCTCCAGGTCCTCCCGGCCCGTAGCGCGAGGGCACACGAGAGGCCCTGCTCCCACACGGATTGGCTGACATTTGCCAATTTGCCTGCCCTGTGTTTTCGCCGGTTTTTGTGGAAGCTCTTACGCCGGGCGGCCGCCGTGTTTACGCTACACCCGCCGGGAGGCCGGCGGCCGTTTTTCCACGTACCCGGATCAGGAGCGTATTGTTCTTGGTGTCGGCTGTCACGCTGCTGATGGTGTACTGCTTCTGCTCGAAGGTGGGGATATTCTCGTTGCGGCCGTCGCCGTCTCCGCACCTCAGCGCCTGCGGGCAAACGTGCGGGTCAGTGCACGCCGACACGGGAGAGCAGCGCGGGCCGAATCAATGCCCGCAGCCGGCACTGAGTCGTTCAGCCGCGCCGGCCGTTTACGAGTGCAGCCGGCGGCGGGCGCCGTCTCGTAAAGTAACGCCGCGTCGGCAGCGGCGCGGCGCGGCGCCGTCCGCGCTCGGCGTCCTGGTGCGGTCAGCGGCGATCTCACACTCGTCAACCGCCGGACCGCGGACCACGCCGGACCGGACCGGACCGGACCGGACCGGAACCCACTGGTTCGCCGCCGCAGCGCTGCAGGAGATGATCGAGTGCCGTGAGAACCTGGCGGAACAAAACGCGCCGCCAGTTACCGCGGTCGCACCTGCACGGGCGCCGAGGCGGCGCCGGCCGACCCGGCATGGGAGGCGCGCGCCGCTCTCAGCCAACGGGAACACGCAGCGGCGTCCGCAAACGGTGGGAAACACATGTAACGCACCCAGAAAGCTCTTGGAGCTACGTAAATGCGGCTGCCGGCTGCTGGGCGCGCGCGTCTTTCCGCTAAGTAATTGAGTTTCCGCTCATGGAGCTTTGTGGAGGGGCAGGAGAGGGTGTTCGTGCCCTCTCGGGCGGCGCGGGCTACGTGCCCGGCCCCGGCTGGCCATTCACGTGCGCAGCGTGACAATGTGGGGTGGCCGGCGTGACGGCGGGGTGCCGCCACGGCCCTGACACCCGGTCATTATCGGCGCCCGGCGGCATTCAGGCCCGGCCCGTGACGCGACCGGCGCCGTGATCGGACCTCGCGCAGGCTTCCTCTCCGCTGCGCCTCAATGGGTGTAATGCGATATTAGCCGATCTCTCATGACACAGAGTACCGTTCCGCCCATTCAGCTATACAAATCCCGGCCATTGAGGCAAGCTTGCCTCTGAACGCGCCTGCATTTTGTATTTTTTCCGCGGCAGAAGCGCCGCCGGCGATACGCCGACAAAAAGGGGGCTCCCGCTGGCGTCTTTCACCAAGGCCGGCGCGTGAAAGAAAATTTGCACCTCAAAACCCTTATTAGATCGCTGTAGAACCACTTGTGATTGAGCACAATCGGAGCTACAAAGCGGCAGCCTTGTACGGGCCGGTCGGAGCGCGAGTCAAGCGGACGGGGGCGGGCCGCCTGCGCCGCCGAGGCTGGCCGGGCCCGGAGCCGCCCGGCACAACTCGGCCACAATGGGACGGACGACACGGGTTCCGCCAGAGAGGCGGAGATGAAGGGTGACAACGCACTTAACCCACAATGGCTGTTTGATCTATTTCGGACGGCGTATTGGACGACTCGGACGGCGTGTGGATTGAGTTCTTCACTCTCCAGGGCGGACGGGGAGGGACATGGGCGGTCTGGAGGAAGGTTCAGAGAACGAAGCTGATGAGTGGCCTCGGCGGGGAGTAGTTTTGGGGTTAGTATGACAGCGTGTGTTGAAGAGCCGCATAGGTATAGTTCAACATTTGAAAGCAGACTTATGCTGGCATGTTTCCTGGCCTACCACTGACAGGCTGTCGATGACGCTTCAGTGCATTCACTTGTCAACAGCAACGCCAAATCACGAGACAAGTTTTCGTTTTCTTCCTCTACCTGAGCTGTCAACGGATCGATGCATGATCTAATCATCCTTTAGCGACGCCACATGCACGTGTGTGAAACAGAAACTGCGCCTTGGTGATTGATGACGCGTTCACTCACGTTCGGGGCTCGATGAAAGCTTCGAATCATTTTCCATCTGTTCACGATCCGATTTGTCATGCCGCGAGCATGCTGCGTTTCCTTCCTCGCTATTTGCTCGCACTTCCTGTCAAGTGTTACTCAAGCCCTGCGCTTCCGGCCTGACGTCAGTCGCACCCGGCGTTTGCTCGCTGGAAGGTTGGTGAGCGAAAACGCTTCTGACGCCTGTTGCGCGTTGGCGGAGATTTGTGAGATATCATAACATGCTTTCTTCAGGCTGCCTTTCAATGTGTGGTGAAGTATTGTGGACACGTGAAGAGAGGGCAAGGTTATTGCGTGTTATGCATTAACCCAACATAAGCCCACGTTAATATAGCATAAGCCCACGTTAATGCGTGTTTAGCATGAGCCCAATGTAAGCCCACGGTAAAATGTCAAGCGGAATCCACTAAATCACAGCAGCTCCAGTTATGACATCACGACGAGATGAACTGCTATTACACGGACGGCGCTGACATGCGTCTACCCCGACACCGCGGTTGCTCAGACTCCGAGACAAACGGCAAACAATGTGACAAACCGGCGCTGAGTCCCTCTGGTCACCGGCGGCGCGTAAACAGGTAGGCCGCCCACTCGTCGTCTGCGTCGGCGCCCACACAAGCCGCCAAGCCGGCGCCGGTGCCGCTTCGCCCTGCGAGTCCCAGCCATCTCGCTCGCCGCGCCCCGCCATCCATCGCCATGACGGCCGCGAAGGAGGCAAAAAGCGACATCAGACGCGTCCTCCGCCCGCACCGGGTCGGCCGCGAGCCGCCGCGGCGCCGTCCCGTTTTGACAGCGTCGGACTCCTCCCGTGACACGGCCGTGGCCCCGGCGACACCGCATCGATCACCGGAGGCGGCTCCGCCCGAGCAGTGGCATTATCTCGTCGCGATGCCGGCGGCGCACAGGTGATACCCGCCCGCGCTTCCGGCGGCCTGTAATCCGTGTCCCTTTCGACAAACAGTGGCGGCGGCGGCGGCGGCGGCGGCGGCGGCGCCGCCGCCGCCGCCGCCGCCGCCGCCGCCGAGCGCGTGCGCGCGCCGCCCGGCACCCGACCGCGGTTACGGGTGACGCCCACGGCGCCGCCGGGTCATGACCCGGGCTCGTGATGGTGGCCTCACGTGCGTGCTCGCGGCGACGACCGGGGGCGGCCGGGTTGGCATTACGCCGGCGGTGCCATTTGTTGGCGTGCGCCCGTTTCTCCTGTCCAGCCGCCGCAACCAGGTGCTGTAACGCGGGTAGGCGCCGCGGACGGACGCCGCGGCGCGCGCAGGCCCGGTCGGCATCGGTCGCCGGGCCGCCTGAAGCACAGTCTTGGCTCGGCTCGGTTCAGCTTGGCGCTTCACTCTTTCCACGGCTGTTTTCGCCGAGCGGTGCCAATTAGCTGGCGCTTAGTCGGCGAAATTAGCCGCCGGTTAGACGGCTGCGAGGTGGGCGCCCGCTGACGCGTCCGCCCACGTGGTCCCGTCCGTCCGCTTCGCCCCGAGGACGACAAGACATGCTGAGCTACACGACAGGAAGCGGCAGACTGGCAGGTCACGTTCTCTACGGCGACAGATGCGGACCCGGCAACCCGGACGCAGCGGGGATCGGGTGCACGGGCGACGCGCGAGACGATGAGGCTGCAGAAAACGCCGCGCGCGTGACGCGTCGGAAACGTCGCCGCGTGGGCTCAGCTGGCGATGCAGCAGCAATGTACGCCGGCGAAGACAGAGCAGCGTCTCTCCGCACATCACCCGTCGGCCGGCGACTGAGCTCTGCTCAAGCGAACAGAAACTGGGATGCAAAGTCAGCCAGCTTGATCTGGGAATGAAAGCGCCGGCGGCATAAGAAGCATTTTTACGTACAGTGAGCCTCGCGTCGTTCTATGCGACCCTCAGTGACTTACGGCACACGCGATGGAGCTCGCAGCAACCTCTGAACGGACCCACAGCATCTATTCAGTCAAAGAAAAACGACTCGCACATATTCATCCCTGAATCAACGTCACGTGAATGGACAGCTGAGCCCCGAGATTGCTGCCCAAAGACTTCACACACCGCATACCGCAAGGCGTTCTCAAAATACCACACTGGCTCACAGAAGGGCAGGCCAGCACAAAGCGGGTAGTCCCCAGAGGTGGGAGTGTCAGCCCACCCCCTCTCAGCCGACGCCAAAGATCTCCTGAACGCTGCGCGCGCGTCACAGTCGCCGACGGCTTACGCGGCACAGTCGCGGCTTAATTGGCGCGGCCGTATTGCGCCGGTGGCGCCACGGATGAATGCGCCCTGCGCGCGATAACTTACGGCCCGGCCGGCGCACACGCTGTTTTTGCAACGCCGTTTACGCTGGATTCAATTCGGATCTATTCAGGCGGCGTGACGGCCGTCAATTTATTGCCGCCGTCGGACGTCGCGACTCCCGACATGGCCGACAACAGGCCATTGGGAGGCAGCCGGCGCTGAAGAAAGGGGCACGGTCAAAGCCGGGGTCCGACGGCCATTCAGGCGACACACCGAGTACGCCTCGGGCCGACCGTTTTATTGCGTACTCCGGCTCCAGGGATGCGCAGAAGGAATGCGCCCTTTGTCGCGCCGAGTACAGCGTCAAAGGCCCGTGAAAACGGAGGCTGAATGCTACGAAATTTACGAAAATATATCTGAATGCGGCTGTCGGCCCGAGTCACTCGAATGGCGCCTGGACGGGAATGTTTCATAAGCGCGTCTCTCTGGCGGCCGGGCCGGTCATGAATGTGACGCGGACGTTTCGATCCGGCGACGCGGCCGGGTCCGATTGGGCGGATGGTCCACCGGTCACAACGGCTTCCACCAGTCACCACGGCTTCACCGGGCGCCACGGCTTCACCGATCACAACGGCTTCCACCGGTCGCCACGGCTTCCACGGACCACCATGGCTTCCACCTGTCGCCACGGCTTCCACGGACCACCATGGCTTTCACCGGTCACCACGGCTTCCACCGGGCGCCACGGCTTCCACCGGTCACCACGGCTTCCACCGGTCAACACGGCTTCCACCGGTCACCACGGCTTCCACCGGTCACCACGGCTTCCACCGGTCACCACGGCTTGGCCACCAGCCGAATTCCAATATGCAATCAGAACCGCGATGAATACGCCCCTGGGTACCCTCTCACTAGTGTTGTGACTTCGGGCCCTCGGTTCAACTTGGGAGCGCAGTGGGACCGTCGAATGCCATCGAAAACCACGTTTTTGGGGGCCGCACAGGTGCCTGGTTCGTGACGGAATGCAACGGCCGCTCCATTTCAGCTGAAGTGCTCGCTGGGGTGGGGGCGCGCGTGCGCGCAGCCGTGCAATAAACCTGGTGTCCATTCCTGATGAGGCCTCAGCCGCCACTGCACGCAAGAGCCTAGCACCCGTCACCGCGCGGAGACAGCGGCAGCAGAGCCGACAAACTGCACCTGCCGGCGCCGCTCCGAGCGCGCCCAGGCAGCCGGCCGGGCGGCCGGGCGGCCGGGCGTAGCAGGCGGCTTCACACGAGCTGACGGCGTGACCGGCGAGCGCCCCGTCCCGGCCGACGGGTGAAGCCCCGCCCCGCGCCCGCCCGGCCGGCGCCCCCGGCATCCCCAGCACACCTGGCGGCGGGAGCTCCAGGTGGCTCATCACCGGCCTGCAGAAGCCGCGACCGGCGGCGCATTAACGGCCACACGTGCCCCGGCTACCGTAATGAGGCCGGGCCGCGCCGCGCCGCGCCGGGCGGGCTCCAGCCAGCCGTCCGTGCCGGCGGCCGGCTGACGGCTGCATTAGTCCGCGACGTCTGTAGCGGACGCCGGACAGCGTCATCTGACACGGTCTGATTAGAGCCGCCCGCCGCCGGCACGGCAATCTCGGCGCCGGCCGTGTCCAGGTGTCCCGCCGCGTCCGAACCTTGAAGCCACGAGCGTCCGTGTTCAAGCGTTCAAGTTTTTTCGGTGTCTGCGGGTTTCCATGCCCATGTCTCCCGCTGTCGGTGTGTCTCCGTGTCCATCGCAGTGCACTGTCTCCGCTTGTCTCGTGTGTCCGTGTTTCTCGCGAGTCCCTGTCTCTTTTGTGTTCGTGTCTCTCCTGCGTCCGTGTTCGTGTGTCTCCATGTCCGTGTGTGTCCGCTGCATATTTGTGTGCCGCACGAGTCAGCCGCGTGTCAGCTATCCCGCCTGTGTCAAACGTGTCCCCCGAGGGCTCGCTGTCTGTGCTGAATAGAAACAGCCGGCAGCGAACACCTGTGTGCGCGCTGTACTACCGCGCGTGCCGTGGTGCATACGCCGTCACGCGGGGGGGGGGGGGGAGGTAGAGGGGAGCCGTGCGGCGGCCTACGTGCGGCCCTTGTGTGTCAGGGGGCGGGAAACACGCACGGCGCATGGGAGCTGGGCTCAAGCGGCTGCTCCGGTTACAGCCTCACACGGCTGGGCCAGGGCATGGCAACTAAAGGCCAGACTGCGAGGGCTGTAGCTGGGCTGAGGCAGATGCTCCGATTACAGCCTCACACTGCTGGGCCAGGGCATGGCAAGTAAAGCCCACACTGCGAGGGCTCTAGCTGGGCTGAGGCAGCTGCTGCGGTTACAGCCTTACACGGCTGGGCCAGCCCTGAACGTGCCGGCCGTCTCAGGCATGGCCATGAAAGGTCACACTGCGAGGGCTCTCGCTGGGACGTAGGGGGACGGCGAGCCGTAACCATACGCCAGTCCTGCGGTGATCCCAGCTGTACACATGGCCGGGTTAAGCCGTCCGCAGCCGCGGTGACCGGCGCCGCGGAAAAGCCCGGCTCAGGGCAGACCTGTGACCGGCCAGCGGCGCCACGACGCCGGGGGCTCATCCGATCTCAGTCAGCTGCCGGCGACATCCCGAAACAACGGCTCATTAGCGGTCAGCCGTGTGGCCGGCTCATTGTTCCCAGCCCGGCCTGTGAGAAAGGTCCTCCCCGCGCTTCCGTCCCGACATCATTATCATTACATCTCATTATCCGGCCGTGGCGCGGGTCGGAATCCAGTTTGGCTTACGCACTAGCGGTCGCGCATGTCCGCTAAAGACGAGAACAATCTCTGGGGCGGCGGCGCCACGGACTACACCACGTCCTCATCTCGTCAGATATGGAAGTCATGGACTGCTGCACGTCCTCATCCCATCAGATCTGGAGGCCACGGACTGCTGCATGTCCTCATCTCATCAGATATGGAGGCCACAGACTGCACCACGTCCTCATCCCATGAGATCTGGAAGCTGGGTGCTGGGTGTGCCGTTCGGTGGAGCGGACGCCACATGCGGCAGTCGCATACCTCGTGCTCGATATGCACCACATGCATTTTTCCAGGGAGCTATCACGCAACCGTTCTGTCCTCCTGCTCTGCTGAAAACCGGGCCCACACTTGCGCGAAAAAGTAAGCACATCAACGCATACAGGCCAGTGAGTCCCCTCCCCCTCTCCCGCTGTCCTGAACTTTTGCTACGAGCGCATCGCACGAACACGCACCTCTGGATAAATCCATGGTGACGGCCTGTTGCGGAGCGCTCTTGGCGTTGTTAACAGACCCGCGCAGCTGCTGCAGGATGTGAGGCGGCGGACGAGAATGTTAACTGTCGCGATCACGCCGGTGAGCACACCCAAGCCCTGACGCGCGAGCCTCCACCAGTCGTGTTCTGCTGTCGACCGCAGGCCGGGACGGCAGGTGCGGGTGGTGGCGCACCCCTACCCCTTCCCAGACCCGTCCCCCAGACTCCGCCGGCTGTCCTCCGGCAGCACCCTCCGCACCGCCCATCCAAACCCCGCGTTTGGTGTCCAGACTCCGCCCGTTGGGGGGAGGGGGGGGGGGTGGACACGCCCATTAGTCACGTGCTGGTGCTGAGATCGCTCATGGCGCGGCTCAAATTCCCGCGTGCTGAGCACGGCTCGCCCTCCATAGCAGGACTTCGCAGGGGCGCAGCGGCCGCGGCGGCCGCTGGGAACAAGCTGCTAACCGTCCAGTTGGCGGCGCGAGCTTACGCACCTGCAAAACTCCGCGACCCGGCAGCGAGACGGTACACGACTCGTAAAACCGCGCGGCCCGCTAACCTCGCCGTGGCGGGAAGGAGCGCCGCGGAGCCGGCACCGGGGCCTGCGAACGATCTCCCCCGGTGCCTTTACGAGGACGGCCGACGAGACGATGAACGTGTCTGAAGCCGGCGGGAGGGCCGTGGCGGCCTCAGCTCGGACTCTCCGCCGCTTCAGGGGATTGGCCGGCGCTTTTAAATCGCGCCGGCTGATTGGCCCCTAAGAGTAAGTGGTGGATCGCCGACTCGCCATTCGCTTAGCTGTTAACATTGTCTACAGATTGTGATTGGTGGTAATGGCTTGGGACATCTTCGGACACACACTCATTGGTATCGACACAATAACTGTGGCATGTCCTCCCCCTCTCATCTGTGCTTGATTTCAGTACCTAACCATCGATTTCGAATCCGAACCAATGCCAATAGAGTTGAATCCGGATGTAATTGTAGTATAGGTATAACTGCTGCATCCGATTCTAATCCTAATTTCGAACGGATACTGCTATTTAAGACATCAGTTGGTATCACATACAGAAACCACATATATTGTATGTACATATGTATATATGTATATATATATATATATATATATATATATATATATATATATATATATATATATATATATAGTTATATATGTATATATATATATATATATATATATATATATATATATATATATTTGTGTCACGGAAGCCTATTGGTAACATTATGGAACAATTTAGAGCAGCACGGACATTTTTTACATCGATATTGAAATATAAATGCCTTGATGCTTCAATAAAGATATCCAAGATACACCGATATTTTAGGAAGCATCGACAACCCCTGGATAAGAGGCCCAAGGAATCGGATTCGGTTCCGCTGGAGGTCGGTACCAGTGTGCCTGTCAGCCTGCAGAAGTCGGCCCGGCGTGGGGCTCGGACTGCCGCCGCAGCGGGAGGCGGCACGGCAGGGTGCGTCGCTCTCCCTGTACCGGCCCGGTGGCGCTGCCGTAGATCAGGCCTCCCGTCGGCTCGAGCCCGACATGCTCCCCTCCGCCTGATTTCCAGCCCGCACGTCGCGCCTGAACTGCGGAGTGTCGCCGACGGAGGCCTCGCGCCACATCAGTCGAGCCATAAACTGCCGCCGCTTGTTCTCAGCCCTAATTCTCCGCCAGTCGTGCAGAAGCGACACGCCGAGTCTGGCTGGCTGATCTGAGAGGGGGGGGGGGGGGCGCCTCTGCTGCCGCCGAGATCTGCAGCCCGGCTGGCCCCGTCGCGCGGCCGCTCGTGAGGCGGCGGCGCCGCGGGCGGGCCGGCACACTCACGGCGCCTCTCCGCGGCCCGTTTCGAGGCGTCGCCCGCCGCGGCGCGCAGACGGCTCCGTGAGAACCACGTCCGCGCCCTGCGTCGCCGAACAGCTGTCCGCCGGCCGCCGCCGCCCGCCGTCGACCATTAATCGCCGCGCCGGCCGCGGCGCGCAGGGCACGTGTTTATTTGCCTGCCGGACGGAAGTCTCGCCACGAGACGTCACGCGGCCGCGGCGAGTGTTTGAACACAGCGCGCACGTGAGCACGCAAGGGCTGGCGGCCGGACGCGCGGCGGCGTTGTTTGGTGCCGCCACCTCGGGCCTGCGCCGCGCCGTTCACGCAGGTGTCGGCGAGGCTCGAGTGTGAAGCACACATCGGGCTTTGTCTAGCTGTTTCGGTCGGAGTGGGACTAGGTAATCTGTTGGGTCACTTCGCGGCACACGGAGCCACTCTGATTACGAGTGCACGGCGATCACGCCTGTGCCGACCGCAGTGGGGAAAACGAAACACATTCCTGACGAGGTCTGAACTCAACAAGCCGCGATGAGTCAAGCACTGTCGAGTCCACTGGTAGTGGGTTCTACAGCAAGCGTTGGGGAATCAGCAGCAGGGCGACAGGCGACCTGCTGGCGAGTGAAGGGCCACATACCAACGGAGAACTCGGAGAAGAAACGCAGACGTCTCCGTCCCATGTCGTAATGCGTTATATTTGTTCCAAAAATGTTACCAGAGTCGAGGGAAAGGCAAAATCGCGAAGTTCGTTACAACAGACAGCTTCCGGTTTCTACAGCCCGGGGGTCCGCCCATGTCCCGTCCATCACCCCGTCGGCCGGCACTCTCTCCAAGCACGCGCTCTCTCCCCGGCTACGCGCACAATGCACTGCACATGCCGGAATCGACGCACTGCGTGACGGCACGTGCACCGCGCGGCCGCCTGTCCGTCTCGCCCTCGCCCGGCCGTGCAGCCCGTGGGCGCCCGTCGGTCGCCCCTGACAGCACAGCAGACGTGACAGCAGGCGTTTTTTGGCCGCCAGGGCCGGCCGGCCGGGCGCAGGTGCGACGCCCCGACGCCGTCGCCGGCGCGTCGTCGGTGGCCACCTGTTACTCGGCTACGTGGCCGCTAGGCGCGACTGATCGATCGTCTTTACGGGCCCGGTCCGAATTCGAATGGTGACATTGGTGGGAAACGTGCGGCTACCAGCCGCGGGCGCTGATATTCAATCATGCGCCCTGAATTTGTATCGAACTCCTCCCCCAGGCGCGGTCGTGCAATCGCCGCTGGCGGGCGGCAGGCGGCGGCGGAGACGGTGACTGCGCCAAACCGAGGGCGTCCATCACCGCGGTGACGTCGTCGGTCGAGTGCGCGTCTGTCCGAGGCACGCGGCCGGAGAGAGGGCGGGGGAGGGCGCGTGGCGCTGGTTTTGCGACAATTGGGGACGAGCAGTCTCCCAGGTTTAATTAGCAGTTCGGCAACTCGAAAAGGGGAAGAGACCTCAGATTGCTGGACCCTAGTGCATCCCAGGAACATATTTCACTGCCACACTCACTAACACGACCTTCGGCTTATTCCGAGTTGCCACAGCACGCTGACGCAGCGTGACCCGGCAGCAGGCGGGGGGGGGGGGACGTCGGCCCCCGCGTCCTCCACTCACGACATCGTGTCATCGCGTCGCGCCGCCGCCAGTGCAGGCGAGTCGCCGATTTGTCACAGAGCAGCAATCGACCCCCCCCCCCCTCTGCGACTCCCATTCGGTGCTTCGCGGCGGGCGAAGGCGCGAGCGTCGGTCGGCGGCCTGCCCGCCCGTCTGGCTGCTGGCCGGGCCGGGGCCGAGCGACGCGCCGCGTTTCGGAGCCGCCGCGTGACTGCCGTCCGTTGGCCGGCACGACGGCGCGTGAGAAAAATGCCAAACACTAAACAAATAGCGAATGCTGATCACGCCGGTGAGAAACGCTAATTGGTGTGGAAGCACTGCATCGCCGCGCAGCCAATCGACGTACGCCGGTTTGATTGCTGCACCGCTGTCTAAATACGCCGTAAATAACAGCTATCGAGTGAGTAATAGAACCACAGCGCTAAAATGGCTGACGGCCGTTATTCCTCCATCTCCGTGCGGTTACACGAGCAAATGCTGCGCTATTGCAACATTAATGCCAGACGCGGGGAATGGACCGGTTAATGACACCCCACCGAAGCGGGCAGCCGACGGGCTTGACAAATCACCGGCGCACCGCGGCGCCGGCCAACAGCCAGCAAATTGAAGTAAATCGAATGTAACCACCGTAATGGTCGGCCGTCTCTCACTCCTTCCGCCCGACTGGCGAACGGGGCATGGGCGCCGGCTAATTATTATTTTTGCAGCGCTGCAGCGGCGGATGAGCCGGCGCGATTACCGGCCGGGTCACGATCGTCCCGGATCGGCGTCGGGTCACGGGTCACGGGTCACGGGGCGCCGGCCGGCCCCGCCAGCCGGCAGCGTTCCCACGGGGAGAGGGCCGCCGGCCGGCCGGGTCGTCCCCGCCCCGCCACCCGGAGACGGCGGCCTGCGTCGTCGGCGCGCCTCCTGGAAGCGGCGGTCGTGGGACGAAACGGTCATGTCGTGACCCACGAGTCGGCGCCCGTGCCGGCCGCGTGTCAGCCGCCTTTCGTCACGCGGGCGCAAATGACCGGTTCGAGGGCTCGCTGCTCATTACGTGAATTAATACCGGGACGGGGCGCCGCAGCTGGGCCGATCGTTAGGCGCAGGGGAGGCAGGTGCGCTAAATAACCCAAAGATTTCTCACTTCAAAGCGAGCAGACCACTTGGAAATCGCCGACACATTTTTATGCAACAGCCGTCAAAGGATGTTCTTGAATCTATTTAGCATGCATTATGACGGCATTGCGTGCACGTGAACGTGCAGTTTATGCTATGGAACTGGCATACCATTAGCCAAGCGCGGTTGCGGGAAGGCTGTGTCGATTCCAAGCCCAAACGGTAGATGGTGTTGATTTTTTTCTGCTCATTTCGCCCTTGCAGCGATATGGGTATCCAGCCCAGCCGTACGCTCAGCTGCGTACAGCTGACCACTCTGCGCTGCCGAGCGAAATTGCGCTGTCACGGGGTCGAAATCTCTCCCATCCACGTCCCAGGCTCAGTGTGAGCCGGCGCCGTGGCAGACAGCCACTTCTCAATCACTGCAAAGGAGCCATCTCGCTGTGAACGTCAAGCGCCCGCCGGTTCCAAGAGGTCCGAGGGCGCCGGCGGGCTGTCGCTGCCGGTGGGCTGGCGCTGCCGGTGGGCTGTCGCTACCGGCGGGCTGCCACTGCCGGCGGACTGCCGGTGTCGGCGGCGGTGCACCGCCGTACCGCGCGCCGGGCCCGCCGGCGGCGGCCGAGCCGGCACCCTCCCGACACGGCGCGCTGTTTTGAGCGGCGGCTGACGTCTGAGCCCGGAACAGAGGAGGCCGCACCGGCCGGTTACGGGCCGCCCAGCGCAGCACGTCAAACATCACTCAGCCGGGCGGCAAACAGGGCCGGCGTGCGGCGGCGGAGCCGCCCCCGCCCCGCACCGCACCGCACCGCACCCGCACCGCACCGCACCGCACCGCACCGCCGGTAGAACGGCCAGGACGGGTCAGAACGGGTCAGGACGGGCGGGACGGGCCGGGACATCGCAGGAAGAGCCAGAACGAGCTGGGCTTGGTTGGGACGAGTGAAGAGCCAGTTGGACGGAGGCCGAGTTGGGAGACGACCGACTTGCGGCTCCACACCCAGCTGCTCCACTCGTTACGCGGCCAGCGGCCGAGCAGCTTCGCCGCCAGGTCACGGGGTGTCGATCTCGGGTCAGCGGGCTCAGTGACCACACCGGCTCCGGTTCGCCTCAGCGTGAGCGCATCACAGCGTGGCAGAGGGCCGCCGGAATCCGCCGACTCAGCCGGGATCAGGTCGAAGAGCGCGTCGGTCCGCCTCGGCAGCCGACCACATAACATATGTGCGCCACATTCCGTCCGTCGTAACCCCCGGCCAACTGCTCCGCCGGCAGCCGATCAACACCGCGAGACCGGCAGCTGCTCTGGCATTGCTCCCCACTAGGTGCAAGTGTTGAAGAGAAGCAGGCTCAATTACCCGGAGCACGCACCCCCTGCGAGGCAGCGTGTTCCCTGGGGCCCTCTGAGCGACTGCGCATCGCGGTGCGCCGCAAATCAAGGGAGAGCGGATCAACCAACAACCAATTACTTCCGGTCTGGCGTAACTTTCACCGCATACAAGAGGCGCTTAGCATTTAAATGTTCCACCCAGCGGCACGACCGCGAAATGAGACGACGCTTGAGATAAAAAAGTTGTTCAAGAGATTTCTCTCTCAGGCATTTTAGGCTCGATTTGAGACCGATATGACAGATTTAAAGTATCCTTGGCAGCTTTGTAATGAAAACATACTAATAAACTTTCAAGGATCGTTGGGAAGAAAAGCTGATCGCGACAGTTTTTCGTTCTTGAAATGTAACGCCTAGTTTTCTGCAGTTTAAAGCCTATGCTGTCATTTCTACACCGAAAATAATTTGCACTTGCGTACACAAAAATTGTAAATAACGGTGAAGTTCAGCATCGAGGATTTGGCAGCGGACTAAGCTATGTGTCAATTGGCTGATAAGAGCCGGTAAGGTCTGCATCACGTCCGCTAGCGGCGTTCTCCACCTACGGCTGGCCTGAAAGCCACGAGCGAAATGGTGCCTGTGCTCCAAATTTAAGGAGTAAAAGCACGCGTGACATTCACAGCGACGTAAACCTCAGTTCCACGTCCCCCCAGTTATCTCCACGAAATCTCAGATGAGTTGCTGGACAACTTTTCTCCTCAAAACACGATGACACAGCTACTGCAAGACGCCACGGAGCCTCGTTCCCACGCCTCGTCCGGCACGTGAGCCGGCCCACGCGAGCGGCGGCCAGAACTGGGCGACGCCGCCGCAGGCTGCATACGAGGCCAGCGCCGCCGCAGGGCCCAGTGATGCATCAAACATGACCGCCGGGCCTGGGACGCTGGCCGGCCCCTGCGCCGCGCCGGCGCGCCCCAAAACCCACTTTTACCGGACTGCGGCGCGTGAAACGGCGGCGCGCGCCGCGGCCGTGGGCCGCTGCAGCGGCCGCGCTTTCACGACTGTCCCGTGTCTACAAGCGTGACCAGTTGCGGAGCAGGCTGGGGTGGAGCGAGGGCGCAAATGCATGGGGATGGAGGGCTCAGCTCTGCAGCGGTGTCCTGGGAGAATCCAACACGCACACGCACGCACACGCACGCACACGCACAGTTTAAGAAGAGACGGCAGCCGTCAGCCGTCGCTCAGTCCGCGCGACGTGCCGGCGCGGGGGGAGGGGCATCTTGCGCTCAACGCTGACAACGATCGAAACGGCGCATAACTCGGGCGCTTAGTTTTAAGTAGCGGGGGTTAATGTGGACACTGGCTTGCACAACTCGTAGGAGTTGCGACACTGAGCCACGTCGCACCACCAACTTCAGCGCAACACGATTTGACTCGTGTCGGCAGTTGCCTCGTAAACCTTTGGGAGCAAATAACAAGCAAAGTAGGCGCATTGACATCAAGCGAGTGTCTGTCCTGTGCGCATTTCATTTACAGTTTTGCAAGTTCCGTGCGAAACAGCTTCCGAACGAAAGGAATTCCCGATCTTCCATGCGATCGTGACGAGTATAGTGGGTCGTCGATGGAAGTTCGGGGATTGAAAGGCCAAAACGAGGTGCTGCGTTTCCCTACAGAAACCCATCAAACTATTCGAGCCGACCGGCAGAATTAAGGGATATAAAACTTGATTAGAAAGCTTCCAACGTATGCTTACCATGGGCAGCGCGGTCTGTGGCGGACTAATCTATGTCCCGCGTCGCATGGTTTCGTTGATTACCCATAAACGGGCGCATTTAGAGCCCAAAACCAATCAAATATGGCTGCAACAATATAAACTGTGTTGGCGAAATCATCCACAGCTCCAATTTCACCCGTCTGCCATGAATAGCGCGTCGACGTTTTTGGGGGAAGAGCGCAATGACTGCCGTCCTTTGAGTTGAACGACGCCACGAGACTGGGCAGTTGGCACGTGTTGGTCACTTTACGATTATTAGTCGGCCTTTCCAGCACTTAAGACCCAGTCATCGCGATTGAAATCATCTTTGATATTGAATTATTCTTCATAACGCGCTACCTCGCATCATGTCGAATAACTGTGGCGGAGGATTCGTACAACTGCTATGTAAATGATAATGAGACTGACAACTGAGAGAAAAAATACACCATGTCTGTACTTGGAAACATCCCCTTCTGTCGCTGCCGTTTCTCGCATCTCATCGACCACAATTGACTACTGTCATCGTTCACAGCTGACTACTGCCATCACTCAAAAGCGATTACTGCGTTGGTCTCGTGGCCTGAAAGAACACATGCATATAGGGCGCGGCGCGTGCCTAGCGCCGTTCGCTGCCTCCGGTGGAATGCACAGAGCAGGCACGCCCTGTCGACGCGCGCGCGCACAGAGCGATCGGCGCGTTGGCGCTCCGTCCGCCGGCGCCACTGCTCGCCGCTTCTGCGCCGAGCCGGCACCGGAAACTGACGTCACGGCGGCCCGGTCACGTCCGTCGGCCGGCCGAGATGCTGCCGCGCGTTCATTCCCATGTCCAGATTAATGAGGTGATGGCGCATGCACGGCCGCACGTATTTTCGCCCCGTTTGACGCCGCCACTGCTGCGGCTGGGCTTAAGTGCAGTGTGGCGTCGGACGCATGCGTTACCTGGATGGATATTGCTCTGCCGCATTGCCGTCGCCATCCGTAAGGTCCATGCATCGTGCACTCAGAGCGGAAATCGTGGCACTAAAACACAATTGGATCTTGAGGTTCGAAGCCATTATATTTGCATCAATATTACAGTTGAAAATACTCGGGTCAGTTGAATGGCCGATTGGATGAACGAAGCAATAACTTATTAAGCACATTTTGACCACGCTGGCTGGCCAAATGACCCCAATCGTGCATCCTCTGGTGACGCAGATGTAACTCATTCGGTTATTTTCCAGTCTTATCCCGGACGTACAGCACCAGCCCCCTTCCTCGTCCGCCAGCAGACCATCACGGCCCGCAGAGCCAACTCTCCCACACAGCGTCATCCATTGCTCTTCCACAAGCTTCGACATTGTGCGAGGATCTGCGACTTTGGGCCTCATAATCCCGGTGAATGCCGCCCGAGGAGGGTTCGGGCGGTGAAACCATCGTTTTCCAGCTCCAAGTCATCAAGACAATGTCCCCGTCGGCGGGTCCGCATCCTGTTGGTGTTAAGCACCGCACAAAGCGGCGTCACCGACAAAGAAGCCCGCGGACGTTACGCAAAAAGCACAAAGCGGGGCACCGGGGCTTGACGCGACGACAGCTGTATTGTCCACATTCGCCCTTTGCAAACGGACACCTGCATCACATTCATTAGACGTGGATTGGTAAGCAGACCGTTAATGCACGTCAGCTGAAAGACTGGGAAACCCCCGCAGACGTCCTGACTCGGTGTCAAAGCTGACAGCAGTGTGACGTTTGGCCATGCATGGGTGTGACCCACCGGGCGCGCAATTTGACCAGACAGGCTTCGATCGGCAAACGAGCGGCCGGTAGTGGATGGCCGACGCCGCACTGTCAGCCGCCCAGCGACGTCGCCTGAAGGGAGACGCGACAAGGCGGCGTCTGACATCGCCGGACACCACCGAACACCATCGGACACCATCGGACACCATCGGACACCATCGGACACCAGCGGACGTCACTGAACACCACCGGTCATCACTGGACACCATAGGACACCACCGGCCATCACCGGGCACCACCGATACTACCGGATACCATCGGCACTACCAGACACTGTCGGCTGCCACTGGACACCACTGGGCATCATGGGACACACCACCGGTACAACCGGACATCACAGACAACGTCGGACACCACCGAACACCGTCTGACACGACTGGACATGACTGAACACCGCCTGACACCGCCGGATGCGTCGGCGCCGAGTTGTCAACACTGAGCTGCTGCTGAGCTGGCCAGCCTGGCCGGCTCAGACTGAGAGTCCTCCAATCCGGACGGTCGCGATCGGAGGCGTCGACCCGCCTCGGCGACGGCCGCCTCCGCGCGCCGTCTCCGCAGCAGGCCTGCCCTCCCCGTCTCGAGCGCCGGCTCCGACCTCACCGCGGCCACACGTCCGTCACGGCCCGTTCCCGCCACACCGGCCGGAGCGGGCGGCGCCGGCGACGCGCGCCACGCCATCATTAGCTAATGAGCACGGCTTCCCGGGCAGCCGGGGGCGGCCGCTTCTGCGCGCTCGCCGAGACCGACAGGTACGGCCGGAGACACTGGTACGTGGGGGCGCCGTCGGGCCACGCGCGCCGCGCCACCCACGGCGACCCGGCCGGCCGGGCCTCGCCGCCGCCGGTGACCAGGTCCACCGTGACGCCGTCAGTGCGGCGCGGCCGGCGTCGGCGGCACTAAATCGTGACGCGCGGCCGACGGGGTCCGGCGCACCGGCCGGCCGGGGCCATTATCTCCGGCCACAATGCACGCCGCCGGTGATAACAAACACAGAGCCGGCGTCCGGCCGGCGCACGAAACAATGACCACTTGACCGGCGGCCCTTTGTTGCGGCCGGCCCCGCGGTTGGCTCGTGGCGAATCCGGTCGGCCCGGCGCGCCACAAACGGCGCGCTTCGGCCCGCGCCGACCGGCATCACGGTGGCATGCGGCCGCCCGTCGCCTCGGCGGACACTTCCGGTGTTTTTCCATCGACTGCGGTCGGCGCGGGATGAAAGTATCCAGGAGCCAGGAGCGCTCTTCCACTCCATCAGTTATAATGGCGGATGCCGCAATGGCCGATGCCCGCGGGACGTAGTTCCGGCCGAAGTCGGCCAGACTGAGTCTCGCTGGCTCCATTAGGATCGACCGAGTTCAGACCGAGTTACGCAGCCATGTGATGTCCAACGCACCCGCTCACTCACTCCCCATTACCCGGATGGCTCAGTTCTCAAAAGCTCCAGCGGGTGACGTGCACCGATTTCGCTCAAGGCCGGCAAAAGTAGGCAATTGAAAACAGGTACTATCTCGTTTAAAATCACTGGCAGCAGAAACGTCATCATCAGTAGCGAACCGTCGGATTCGTCGGCTCGAACACACGCCGGCGCCCGGGGCGGTGGTGAGCCGGCCCGGGCCGCAGGTCGGGGCCGGGGGCCGCCGGCGCGACCGCCACCCCGTGTCGCTGCCAGTGACGTGCCGCCAATTGGCCATCGGTCACACGGCGGCGGCGGCGGCGGCGGCGGCGGCAGCAGCGCCGGCGACGTCACGCCACGCCGCTCGCGCGCGACCGTGACTGTGACGCTGCGCCACCGCCACTGTAGCCGCGGGCCTGAACTGTAGCCGAAGCTGAGGAAGGTCTGTGGCTGTGCTGGGACGGAACTGAGCGGACTATTGTAGCGGACTGGGGTGAACGTGATGACCGTGTCTGCGACGACAACTGCATCTGCTGCTGTCGCCGACTTGATGTGCGACTGTGTGCGAATGCCTGTACGTTAAGCGTGACTGTCGCTGTCACTGAATGACACACTAACCGTGACACCGACAACAAATCTGACTGCGTGACACTGACCACAACTCTGACTGCGGCCGCGCTCCGCTCCGTTGCCGCGAATGCTTCTGCGAACGGCGCTGTGACGCGTCCCCCTGTCGGACAGACTCCGCGCAGTTCGCGTGCAGCCAAGCATATTGGCCCCGATCGGCCATTGACCACAGTGACGCGGCGGCGGCGGCGGCGGCAGGGGCGACGGCGGCAGCGGCAGCGGGC